>NW_003298986.1:210315-246294 GCF_000151645.1 Tuber melanosporum
AGCAGACCGACCACGCACATTCAAGGACTAATGCTACCCTCTACAGATTGCCCACAATTTCTATCAGAAGGCACAGATGAAGTCACAACTGAGGTGTTTCGAGCTCTAAAATCAGCTTGCATCCCCTCCAATGTTGGCTCCGAACCATAGCAGGCTGGACTTTCGAGGTATAAGCACATGACTGGCTCAGAAATGGCAGAAGTCTTGAGGCAGTTGAACTTCCAATTAGAGACTACAGCACCCCACTCCTCAAATTCAAGACATTTTGGTCCTCATTGCTCAATTATTTCACAAATGCCAGCAGTTTAGCCATTCAGGTTCGAGTAAAGTGTGACAAAGGTATCAAAGAAGATACAATTGGAAAATACTTCCTCGCTTATAATGCCAATTTTGAATCAGTTGATGGACTTGTGTTTAGTGCTTTGGACACATTGATTGTACTGCAGATCACCATCGCCAAGAGCCACGATATCAAAGCTGGTAGGGTGAAGAAGCTATGCGAATCATTGCAGACTATCAAAAATATCCACCTTATTTTCGTTATCTGTGAAGACTGTCTAAGCGAATATTCAAGAGCTTAAAGTATACATGAAGGCAGAGATATTAAGCCCAAGGCACGGGACCTGAAGATCAACCAGTTCCGCCTAGTTCTCAAGGGAAGAATAATAGAATCAATGGCCCTTGGTGGGCCTTTCGAGACACTGGATGGGGGTGGAGATCCAAATAAAAGTGGCAGTAGGGACAATGATGAGGGGGATACGGTGATGGGTGGCACACAATAAGGTGTGATATATAGTGTGCTGGACACTGTGGATACTGGTTAGTGTTGTGAATCTTTAGTACTGATGGCTCTAGGGTTAGTCTTTGGTTAGTGAGGGTGACTTCTGTTTGGGGTTGGTGCTGAATTCCTGTTTTGTAGAAACAACTTTTGCAATTGTTTTTTCCCCTTTTTCACCCTGTCCAGCACTGTATAAAGCACACCTTTTTTCCCTTTTGCTTCTTTATCCTTGAGGAGATAATCACTGTAACATGATATTCTTTCTTGTAAACAGCATACCAGCAGCATAAAATTCACTTATGAGCATATCATTTGTTCACTGCAGAATTCAACCTACTATCATTACATTCAGTGATCCCAAGCAGGCACTTCAGACCATTGCCTAGATAATAGGTCGGTAGTCTGACTAGTTCGTACTTAGTTTTGAAGAGCCTGAGCTGATCTAGCCCAAATTCTAAGGTGCCACCAAAACCCAGCAGCATTCAGGCAACTGCCAGTCTGTGATTACCTTGTGTGTGGTTGTGCTTGTCTAAACTAACTACTATATAGAAACAATCTCCCGGATGCTAAACTACTGTACCCTGTGAGATCGCCCTAGCCCACACCGGAGTATCATACCCATAATACGGTACTGGGCAGGCGGGCAGGTGTGATGACTAATCAGGGCTTGGGGCTTGTCGGGCTGGTGTAGTGGTTAATATACTCACCCCTTGGTCTTTCGTCCACTCTTGGTTAGGCCCCAAATTAGGTAAGCTCCACAAGGATTAGGATAAGCCTATCATCTTTCGTTGAACCTCCATGAATATGTACAGTGATCGGTGCAATCCATGTGGATACCTTTGTCGTGATTGATATATATCCTAGTCTCTTCTGTCCAGTTCAGTTGTTGGGTTGGGTGATAGAGTAAGCGGCAAGGGAGAGTGTTAAATTAAAGCGAACTTCCCCTCTTTTCTAAAGTCCAGTGTTTCTGGTTCTGCAGAGTGACTAATCATTGTCTCGCTTTGTTTCAATAGGCATTTCGTCACTTTTACCATCTCGCTGCCTCACTTAACAGTTTTATTGTCGTCGTTTCTCATTGTTTAAAACAACCATCTATCTCTTCCAAGAATAGGACTAACCTCAATACTACTGCTTAGGAACCAGAGCCTTAGGTAGAAACAATGGTAGTACAGGGGTGCATAATTAGGATAAAATGTTAGTGTGGGGGGGGAGGTTGAGGGAGGTAGCGGGGGTGAGGGGTCGATGTTTGAATTTAAATTTTTAGCTTTGCTTTCATTCCATTTAGGCAATATACACACAATATGCTTTTGGCATTTTGAATTAGACTTTCTCTGTTTGCAGGGTGCTGCTATGATTGTACGAGACTATTCTCTCTGCCATCATGAATGATCACTCAGATAAAGTAGCCTATTATACAAGGGTCTGTTATGTACTGTACTCGCATAGCCCAAACTGAAAGCCAGATCAATTCTGCATTACAAAACTCCCCGTTCGGTGCTCACCGTACGGGTGTATAGCCCTTGGCGCGCTTCCACGCTCTGCTATAAGGTATTGTTTGTGAAATCTTGCACCACTCGAACCCCATTTGTTTTTTTCCAATCATGGACCCATCACCCTTGCTTGTGGGAACCCCAGCTTACGGACACCCCCTCTCCCAATGATGTACAATATATTCCGGTACTGATACTTACAGATCCACCTCTCAGGAGGATAAGTGCTCACTCTTCTCTATCCTTTACACTGTCCGCTTATTATTTCATATTTCTATATGCTTTTCCTACCTTCTATATCACATGACCTTCTCCTGGATCTTCTCTAGTGAGGATGATAAAGGGTTTAGGCTTGTAATACACCACACCTTAGATGAAGCAAGGGTGCTATGTGGAAAAATGTGGTAAAAGGAATTAAATCTAGGCGAGAGCAAAGCGATAACTAGCCCCAAGCGGGGAGAAAGACCCCGCCTAGGCATAACTGACTCACCGCCTCCCTATTCTGGTTTAGGGGGGGAATTCTAGCAATCTTTGGGCGGTTTCGTGGTGTTAATACCAACTACACCACGAAACCAGATATGAAATGAAGTGATGCGTCCATACACAACACAATTCTATATCTACTTGTGAACTGCCTTACTCGAGTACCGGGGGTTAAGGGTAAGTGAGACGAACCGGTCCTCATTGGCTCCTGGGTCGCTCAGCCGATGTGAGAGCAGAATTTCACAAAGCTTCTCGTGTCGGAATTTTTTGCGTTTGCCTGACTTTTTTTCCCCTCTAAAAAAAAGCCACCAAGATTGGCCGTTTCCATGGTTACACTCACCAAATATTGACCATCAGACCCCCCTAAGTGCTCAAGTAGTGCTGCACAGTATGGACTAACTATCATCATGTGAGCCCGATAGGAGATCTGGTGCCAGATCTCTCTTATCGGGCTCACGTGACGATTAAATTAGTCCGCTGTACTCGTAGACTATAAGTATGAGAGCCCCCTCCCCTACTCTGTTCCAAAGCAGGGTAATCCATGGCTTCGCTCATCCGCAAGCAGTGTTCCCAACGGGCCAGGCCAAGGCAGGCCACTGCGAGGAATGGCCTAGGCCGATATAGGCCGAATTCCATCAGCCTACGGAAGCCTATCAGGCCCGGTGGGCGCCTATAGGCCGGACCCTTGGCATTGAAAATCTGTTGTCATGGAAACCATGGGATCAAATTTAGAAAAAGTTTCCAAACGCTTCGCTTTTGGCTCTCATCCCCCACTGTTCCCCCCCGGGGAGCCCGCAAGAGGTTTGGATTTGGTTCACTCACGGGAATGTGTATGACTACCTATAATTTTCCAGGGTTTTTAACTTGTCCTTTCCACTAGAAATAAATGGTTTAGAACAGGTGCTACTACCGGACCGCGTAGTAATGCATAGAGAGAATTCGCTAGGCAGGTGAAAGCTTGGGAGAACTCAAGTCAGGTTGAACAGAAGTTAAAAACAAAAGGGAAGAAACCATCTGGCTAAGCGAGCTCCAAAAGGCAGGTAGTACAAAGCCTATACAACCCATAGGCAGGCCAGGCCGGGCCCGGCTCAGTTACTTCGAGGCCTATAGGCTCCGGCCAGGCTAGATCCTCAGAAATTCTCGTAGGCCAGGCCCGTTCGGAACACTGTCCGCAAGTTCCCTACCACCCCTCAGTGGCAGTTCATCTGTCCACAAAAGAAATCCATCTTCGATACCCATCCATACCGCCAATTTATTGGACAAAGTCGAATCCGGCCAGATTTTACCCACCGACGGTTGATTACGACCGACTCCTGCCCCGAGACAGAGTCCCTACCGGATAGCCATGGGGAGATGGGCCCGGGTGATGCTTCGGCTAACAAATTTCTGGTACAGTATTATTTTCACTACTACTGATTTGACTAACTAATACTATGAGAGTGGGACCGTGTGTTTAAAAATGACACGCGTCTAACCGATCTCACTAAAGTTTCTTTCCTGTGTTTGTTTAGTCTAATTTACAGACAGCTAACACTTGTTATAGGAATTTAAGGATGCAGAGGTTGCTGCTAGCAAAACAATGGCGACTACTGTATCAACAATAGAGAGCCGTTTTGCCCAAGTTGACACCCGATTCAACCAAGTTGATGTCCAATTCGTGAAAGTCCGCTTGGAGATGAAAGCCATGTTTGACGAAGCAAAAGCATACACGGATCGTCTTGGGGCCCAAATGAAATTCATACAGTGGCAACTTGGGGTAATCGGCTCCTTCATCGTCGGTCTCTTCGGGGTACGTTATCCCTGAACTTACGAGTAGATTTTTACTGTTACTAATACCATACCTTATAGATCGGTGTGTTTGCTGTAAAAAAAGCAACGGATTTTTACCTCCCGCAAGTTGCTCCAAAGATCACCACGGTAAGGTCCATAGAGAAATGGTTCGATAGCAGATGACTTATACAGATTATTAACAGAATAGTGGAAATCACTCCTCCGAAGCGCCAGTTAAGGGTACTCCAGTGAGGGAGGGGGGCATGTGGGGCATGTGGGGTCGTCTTTGGTGAAGTGGCCGATGAGGCTGGCATGGAGATTGTGAGGAAGATGGAGTTGAAGTTTTTTGAGTGATGCGGGGGGTGGTGGTGTTATTTTTAATTATTAATAATGCCACCTGTGTATGCCTAATGCCGAATAGGAAAATAGAAGAGGTTTCCCTCCAAACAAGAAAGTTGTTGTATTGGCCCAACTGCTATGGATTGTGTTCAGGAATTTTAACTTCAACTCGTTACAATCACCCCCCTTTAAATTTACAACAATTGCAACGGCATCTCCTTTTCAACGATAATCTATCAGATTGAGGATGTCTTTCAGAGCCGGATTGAGAGTTGTCGGCGGTAGTCGGTTCAGGCTCATGAGCGTTCATCGGGCCGGTTCAGGATTGAATAGTACTGGGTTTGTTAGATCTGACAGTTCATACTTCAGTATACTAATTTGATTGTCTGGTACAGCCCCGGGGGTGTGGCGGACGGGGTGGGAACAGACAATGTTGCAACAAAGGGGGGGCAGTTGGATCAAAAAATGATCAAGGGGCTGGGACACGCTTTTTCGAACTGGAGGGCTATAAGATAATAGAAACCCTTCTAACAAAACAATAAACAACGTCATTTGAAGCTCGTTGGAGGAAAAGAAATAAATCTTTCATAAAACAGGTAGGATTATTGGGTTTGGAAATTTTACTCCTCTTTTCCTGCTTCCAAACAATGAATATTTCATGTTATTTTTGCTTACCAAGACTTTAAAGAACCCCCCCCCCCTTCTATCCCCGTTTTCAGAAGCCCCGATTCAGCCCCACCCCCTTCTAACCCCCTGGGTTCTATTACCGAAGGCCTTCTTTGCAACACTGGGAACAGAGACCGAGAGCCAAATCCGTACCGAGACCCAGACCCTTAACGATGGCATAGGTTCTTTTAACAAAAGACTAATTCTGTTGGAACTTGCTCGGATGGAGCTTAGATTGTTGAGATGCGGAGTTAATGCTGAAGCTCCGCCTAGGGTGGAGTGATTTCGATCCAGGTGTTAATGGTAGAAAAGGGAGGGAGGGTAAAAAAAGAGAAATCACAGTTGATAGTCCCATACGGAATGAATTCCAGGACGGCATGAAATGCAATGAAAAATCAGCTTCGGTAAAGCCATCAATCTTGCCCTATTGACATTTAGAATCCGGATCGTTGAGAACCCCTCCCCCCCCCAGTAAAGCCTACCGTCATGAATCCAAACAACCAGACCCAAAATATGGCTCCCATTGTGGTGATTGCTAGGACCCGGGGGTCGAGACCATCACGTTAGAAGGGCACGCAACCCCAAACCGGGGGTAGCTTCACAAAAGCACTCGTAGTAAAGTGGCGAGTGTGATACTGTTACCCTGCTAGAAGGTGCACGGGGGTCCTGGAGCCTCCGCAAAACTTGGGCTGAAGTCCGAGTGAGAATCGATGACTGCAGCAAGCAAGCCGCGATTTTTTCTCTATTATGTGCAAACTTACTGGATCATCTGGAATGGCCACTGCCCCACACCTATATGCACAACCCAACGTTACACTTTCTTCCTTGCTGACTGGGAGCCGACCACCACTGCCGACAGTCAACACATCCACCCCTGATGGCAGGAGAAATGGTAGGCGAGGAACAGGAAACTTATTGTGAAGTATCACCCAAAACACAAATACGGTGGAGAGAAAAAATGCCTGCCAAGTTCTTGGGAAAAGTGAGATACTGGTGTGTTTCCGGATCAAAAAAAACCCCCGGAATTTTGGAAAACGCTAATCCTTCTTAGGAGCTTTTGACTTAGAATCGGGAGATTACGGGCTGCTGGGATGCAGGGTTTCGGGGAATTTTCTGGTTCACGTACTCTAGCAGAACGAAAAGGAGGAAGGAAGGAGATCAATTACTTCTCGATCTTTATCAGGATGAACGCAAGGGTTCTTCGTGGGAATGGGATGTAGACGCACGGAGTGCTGCCAGCAATTTGTAAGTGGGCTCAAATCAATTAGTTGATTGATGATTGATACTAATAGCACATTACTGAATAGCAAATATGGGACGGGATTGGGAGTTCTTTGAAGAGAGAAACAGGATAGAGGCGTTTATTTGGGGCAGACTCAGGCTTTACCGTTTCTACGGTTTGGGTTCTTTTTTTTATGTTACACACGGAGGAGGAGAGGGTAAAAATAAATAATAACTCTCTAAACTCTGTTACGAGATTCGCCTTCGCTGCAAAGAAACTCTTAACAACTAGTGCAATGGAACAAACAGTGACTCCGAATGTGGATACGAAAGGAACCTCCTTCACCAAGCTTAAGTACGAGCTTGGCGACAAAATTCGCTGACCCTCCCCCCATTTTACACCAAAAATGGGGATTTCCGCTTTGCAAAATCACAGCTTTGTCGCTCTACAAAAAATAGGAAAATTTGCTAGCATCTTTAGAGACATCTAGATATTACTGCCCATAAGTATCAAGCTATATTAATAAGTGTCCATGGCACAATTTCATAAAGTATGAGAGTGGTCAGAAGGTACAGTACTTCTAATTTTGTATGAGTTTTCCATATAAAAAGTACATGGCAACCATGTTCAATCTGGACCTTAAGCTCCCAGCCATTATTTCACAGTGGGAAAATTCTGATAACTTTTGCCCACAAAGTCTAGGTAATTTCCTACATTATGGCATTAATTTCATCAGTGCTTTATTGCTTTTGGATGAGCAGTGACTGCGTCAAATCAGCCACTTTTGGTGTAAAATGGCGTGGAGGTCAGCGAATTTTGTCTCCAAGATCGTACAACACCTATTCGGAAACCTCACACACAGACAGCCCCACACTGCTCACTGACCCTGCACTTCCCGGACCACAGTTTAAAGAGTGCTTTCCTTGGCCCGAATGTCAGCATACTCACTTCATCTGATCTATTCACAACTCCCTCCTCCTACTCTGATGCAACCTGGTTTGATGATGAGTAACTGTGTGGAACATCTAATCCAAGTAAGAAAAAAGGCATCTTCTCTTACCACTCCAACCAGACGGGCTCCCGGGAGCATCTTCAAGAAATATACTACTCCAACATACGTGGAGTTAGATAATTTGTGGACTTGTCTACATAATTTGCTAACATTTCTCCAGAATAGTGGTAAAGAAACCTCTACTCTTTACTGATCTTTCAACTTGTACACGGTCCCTGGGCACTCACTTGTCAACCCCTGACCCACTTGCACGCCACCGGTTGCACATATCTACCCTTCCACCGTCTTTGCCTTGTCGTGAGGCTGAGTTTACAGAGGTGTATACGCACCTCTCCGCTGCTACTGCGGAGGGATCCGGATCGTGTATTTATATCACCGGAACTCCTGGGACTGGAAATACTACCACAGCTTGTGAGGTTATTTCACAGCTGCAGTAGTTGGTGACCCTGGAAGAATTGGATGGCTTTACCTTTGTTGAGATCAGTGGAATGCAGGTCACGGATCCCCACCAGGCGGATTCACTTCTTTGGGAGGCAATTCAAGGTGATCGTGTACGCCCCTCGCAAGCCTTGCGACTACTAGATTCAGAGTTCAGCATCCCCATTCCTCTAAGGGATCCTTGTGTCGTCTTGATGGATAAACTCGATCAATTGGTTACGCGGGGCCAAGGAGCCATGTACAATTTTTTCAACTGGCTGGTAGGATGGTATTCTGGGCTTATTGCTTTGGCTGTTGCCAATACCATAGACTTGCCCGAGAGAAGCTTGAGCAATAAAATCTCGTCAGGATTAGGTTAGCGCACGCACCCTTAACTGTTGGGAAATCTAGCTAAGTTTGTTTAATAGGTCTTACCAGGATCATATTTCCTGGCCACACCCATTCGCAATTGATGATGATTATCCAATTGCGCCTCAGCGGTGTGCCTGGCAACATTGTGGACCCAGACGCCATTAAATTCGCTAGTAGAAATCTTGCCGCTGTGTCCAGCGACGCCAGAAGAGCCCTGGACATATGCAGGTACACGGTTGAGATTGTCGAATACTCCTTCAACAGGGAAGGCGACCAGCAAGCACCCCCTTCACTATCCAGGCGGAAGGGCACAGGCGTCTCCTCCCCATCATGCGGCGGCGGCGGCCTCAACGCTGGTGGGAGAGAATCCATTGCCGTTGTCTAACAGGCAATCCAAGCTACTTCCCTCTCTTCCAAGGTATTCATCACGGCCCGATTACTCTATAGCCGTTGCTGGGGGGTCGGCGAAGGTGTTCTCCGCAATGTCCTTGATGAGGCAGAAAGGATCGTTTGAATACAGGGCGTTGTGGAGGAAGAACTTGGCTGATTGGCCAATGGTTGGTGGAATAGAAGCTGTGCTCGAGCGACTGGTCGGATCTGGGGTTCTCAGTGTGGAGAAACGAGGAGAGGATGCGGGGGAGAGTTAGGTTCTTGATTAGTGAGGAGGGGGTTAATGCTACGTCGAGGGGGGATCCAGATGTTGGGGGCAGGGTTAGTAGATAGGTGGGTAGACAGAGCTGGCTCTAGAAGGCGTTCTCTTCAGTTCCCCTTTTTTTGTGGGTGCTCGGTAGTAGCAGTAATATACAGTACCCTGAATTTTTGTTTCACATGAAAGACTTTTACTAACTTTATTCTAGTTACTTTTCATTCTTTGCCCGCGGTGAACAGTCGGATAGAGAATGGAATCCAGATCAGCAATAACCCGCTAAAACATAACCCCTACTCTGCCTACAGCTCTCTCTAACACATCCATCCGTCCAAGTCTCTACCGCATCCTCTCAGGTAAGTTAGCTATGCGTAAATCTGTAATAATTGGACTTCCTCCGACCAGGCGAGTTTGAGCCAACAGGCCACCCAGTCGGATGCAAGCAAATTACACATACCTCTACCAATTCAGCTACCAGAACTTCGTCATTCCATCTCTCCATTCATTCATCCATGATAGCTGCCAAGCAGCTGGGAGCCGTCCCACCCTCCTGTTCCCGACAAAGCACATAAATCAGAGCAGAACTTCTACCTCCTACCCACCGACTGCATTCTCTGGGAGTCTGGCTAAGCTCTGGCACAGGATGTACGAAGCTTGAACACCCTTAGCTGCCCAGTCTGGGTCCGCTCCGGTGCGCAGTTTCTACTATAAGCGTCATCGGGATCAAAAAGGTGAGGTGAGACTCGGTAGGAAATGGGCTTGTTTCTGGTAGCGGTATGTATGTATCAAGATGGGCGGGAGGGGTGTATGGCCTGCCCCCCACAAAGATTCACCCGGTCGGGCTTAGTGGGGGGGAAGTAGTATTTTTTCCACATCCAACGTGGTGTAGAACCAACTACACCACGAAACCACGTGACACCTTTAACCCTAACCCCAAATGATGCCTCCAATTTTCTGATGAAGACGAGACTAGTAATGTTGAGGAAAGCGTTGAATCAAATTCTCCTGTGAGTGGGGAAGAGGAGAGGAGAGGGCGGGCCGCGGCACCCAGAAATGGTCGGGCCCCGGCCGTAAAAGTAGCACCGCGAGAACGGAGGAGGCAGTAGATGAAGCTCCAGGTATGATCAAATTGTGATTAGGATTCTTTGTGATTCCGGTCGGGGCTGAAGTAAGAGAAAGAAGAAATGAGGTGAAATAGATACCAAGAAGGTGCTAATTAGTATGTGGAGGACAAGCACGAGTTTACTGGCTGCTGCGGAGGAAGGGCGCATGTACTCCTGCCCAGTGTTCCCAAGCGTCCAGTCCGTCCGTCTTTGGCCTAGGACGGGACGGACGCCAAGTTGGAGACCCTTGCCCGGGACGGACGCCAATTGGCAGTCCGTCCTGATCTATGCCCGGGACGGACGGCTTGGCCTATAGGTGTCTTAGTTTATGTTTCATACTTGAATCTCATGAGAATTAGGTTTGTGTTATGAAGAAGCGAAGTATTGTTATTCTAATGTAGAGAAGATCAGGCTTGACTATCATATATCAAATTTGGCTATAAATCAACTAATGCTTCCAGTGATATCTGATCCTGGTTCCGAGCACACTGAATCCATTCCACTTCCTTGATCTAGCCTTTGCGCTCTCTCCTCCAAATCTCGCAGCATGGTCTCTACTTCCACTAATGGCTTCTCAGAAATGAGACTTGCCTTTCTCCAAGACTTCATACATTCGATGGCCTCAATTACCTCATCCCCCAAGCGACCACGGCGATCCGTTATGAGATTCTTCCCACTAAATGTACACCAGGATTATCATTAGTAGAGTTTGTATATATGTGAGTTCAAAGTAGGGAAAAACTAGTTACCTGCTGAACGCTCGTTCCACCTCGGCTGACATAGCCGCAATACTATGTATCTCAAGTGCCATGTGGGCTAGTTGGGACCAGCGAGGATTAGTGAACCGTGCTGCCCAATATGCCAGGATATTAGGAACATCTTCCTCCTCTTCTGCTCCCTGAAAGCGTTCGAACTGATCTATATCCCCCATGCTTAGCCTAATACGCTTTCTCTGATTCCAGCGGGAAAGAGTATCATCAAGTAGTAGGTTAAACTCAGATGCTGCAGGGGATTCTGAAGTGGCAGAAGGTTCGACTCGGGTGGTATTAAGGTAAGATGAACTGTGATATTCGGAAGACTACAGCTCCTTGCTTTTGGTTTTGGCTAATAGAATTCAGTCTGGGCGGTCTTTCCACTCAATTTCGAAATATTTTAGTGTTGTGTTGGGATCCAAAGCAACGGCAGCATATAACACAGGTAGTCTGTCTGCTAAAGAATAATATCTAAGGGATAGATCAAGATTAGCTTAATCCATAATCAGTAACTTATAAGATAGGCTCTGATATCTTTCACATAGCAAATTACTCAATCATTTCAAACTACTAGCATATAGATTATAAGAGAACATACTTGTCTAGAATTCCCCATGCATGGATGATCGAGGTCAAGAGGTGAGTACTATGAATGGTTGTATCGGAATAGGTTTGTTTAGCATCTTCCAAATGGGCAAGAAGGTCATCCATAGCCAGAAGGACATGGACTAGGTATCCATTGGCATGGCTCGCTTGTGTGCCGCTACCTTGAAGCTGTAGTGTGAGACGGCGAAAGGGTTTTAAAATTTGCAGTATCGTAGCCAAATCATCCCAATCATCTCTAGTTAGTTCATTGGAGGTAATTAGATTGGGGTCAATAAGGTCTGGGTCCACGATTTTGAACTCAGAACTTCCACTTTTTGACAGACGGTGGGTTTTTGCTTTTCTTTCTTCTATAATAGCAGTTCCAATAAAGCCCTCCATGATATCCCTCAACTCAAAAGCCCATTCAAGGGCATCTGCATCACTAGACCAGCGAGTAATATTTCCAACAAGTGGTATTAGCGCTCCAGTATATTCTCTTCCTCTTACTAGTCAAACCTTCTGAGCAAATCGGTCTCGTCGTTGGGGGGTTCAAAGTATCCATATGGCAATATTATGGAGCTTGCCCATCGGACCTTTCTTTCTCCAAGACTGTAAGAGATCCCCCGCCTTTGCAATATCCGTATTATATGCAGTGTTAGTCTCAAACACTTCCCAATCAGAACCCCATAGAAACCCTTTAACTACAAGATTTATGATATGACCGAAACACTTTATCCATGACGTTTGTGGATTAAAAACTATACTTCTTTTCTCTAGCATCTTTCCCAACTCAACTAAAGCAGAATCATTATTAGTAGCATTATCCGTGGTGATATACCCAATCTTCGGAGCAATTTCTAATTTGTCGAGTACTCGAAGTAGTGCTTGTACAATATTATAACCACTATGGGGTCCATGGAATCGATGGAAACCAAGAGTAGCTGAATGCAGAACCCCTCCCGCTGTGGCCTAGTGGCCTATGATACTAAGATATGATCGGTGGTTTGGAGAGCTCCACAGATCAAAGCTTAAATGAATTCGGAAGGGTAGGTGTTTGAAATATTCGCGAACTGCAGTACTAGACTCATGGTAGAGTAGCACGATCCAATTGGTTATTGTTGTACTAGATTTGGGCAATGTATTTCGGAGCCCATTTGGTCGTGAAGTCTAGTATATCCAATTAATATTACGAACGATGACATGGCTCTATAAATTAGGATACACTAGAACAAGTGGAAACAAAAATATAACTTACACAACTAAGAAGATAGTTTAGCATTATGCGAAAGGTTGGATCCTCTACTGCATAAAAGGCTGTATTTGTAACTTAGATCTACCGTATTAATAGCTGTTTAAAAATTTCCGAATTAAACTGCAAGCTAGGCGGCATAGTATGGCCAAAGGCCGTGACAATTCTAGACTCGCTTGCTGTATTCTCGCCCTGCTGACCACCCTCCGGAAATTCCTTTGTAACTCCATGACTGATAGCAAGATGATTATTCATATTCTTGGTCGACGAATCTGCATATTCTGGGGCACGACTCAGGGGGCCTAACATGTGTATTAGAGGTATCGTTAGTCATAAAGAACAGCCTATTATTTGGAGTAGAAAGGAATAGGGTAGAACAGGAGGAACCTACAGCGAGCACAGTGCCAGCGCCACTTTCCCTTTTCAAAAACCTCACTTCCATTACTTGGAAGCCAGCAGTAACCTTTTCGCGCTTTTCGCTTAGGGAGGAACGCGTCTGGAATGTTAAGATGCATGCCCGAAATATTGCCTGTAATTGTCGCAGAACTCTCACCGGCCAGTATGTTTCCCGTGCTTGAATTTGACCGAAATGTGGAAGTTAACAATCCTGATGGGGCAGAACTTAAGCTATCACTATGTACTGAGCTCTCATTTTCGAGGTCAACATCTACCCTGAAGTCGCCAGAAATGTATGGGGGTAGGACTTGAGAAATGGAGTCTTCAGGACCAAGGGATCCTTGACTTCCATGAGAGGAATGTGATAGCGCTTCTGACATTATACTGAAAGGTAAGGGAGATGGTTTGGAGAGTAGAAGTTATCAGTAAATGAAACCAAGTCAGGCAGAGTCTGGTTTATCGGTGGAACTTCTCAAAATGGTTAATCCTCATATCTTAATTCTGTATTTATACATAGTGTATTCACTCAGACTGAGATGTCAAGTGATCACGGAGCCTATGGGTGATAGGTTAGGCCATATGGATGACGACAGAGCTCAGAAAGGAGTGTCCGGGGCATGTGGATAGTAGTAAGAGCTAACAAGTAGCGCTTGTCCTCCCTCAAGACGATAGGTATCTACAAATGACAGCTGGTACCTACAGGTAACGCCCGTCCTCACTCAGAACTGTTGGTACCTACAGGTAACGGTAGGTAGACGCCAGTCCTTACTCAGGACGGTAGGTAAACGCCCGTCCTTACTCAGGACGGTAGGTAGACGCCCGTCCTTACTCAGGACGCCCGTCTTTACTCATGACAACCGTGCCCTACCGGAAGTTACCATTTCCAAAAAAAGACTGCAGGCCCGCCCGTCAACCTACGGGACGGCCGTGTTTAATAAAGACGGACGCCTTGCCCGGCCGTCCTTACCCACCCGGACGGGACGGACGGGACTATATGACGCCAGGGCCCTGGCGTCCGGACGGGACGGTTGGGAACACTGCTCCTGCCTACATTCTAGGAGTGGTTCTGACTTTTCTGATAGGGAAGGTTGAGTGTTAGGTATAGTATTCGCTCCCCCATGCCCTCGATATTGATTACCCTGTCTGCTAGCATCCCTGGAGCAAATCGCCTACAAAGGATGGACAATCAGGTGTGCGTCATTCTACAGACTTCGGCATACTGTCACATAACTCAATGCCAATGTCCTAGGATACAGAAGCGGACGCCCGTGATCTGCATCGTGCTCAGAGGGTGGAGATGATCTTCTCGCCTATCACTTTTACACCGGAGACTCAACGTGTCGTTAGGACAATTCTGCGTGGGTAATATGAGTCGACGGTCAAGGAAGCAGCTGAAGGTAATAAGCGGGTGCAAAAGTATCTTGTTGCTACGGATTTGAGTGGGGAGGCCCACCATGCCCTGGAGTGGACAAACAGGACGGTTCTGGGAGATGGCGATACTCTGATGGCAATATATGCCATCAATCAGGATACGGTGAAAGATAGCGGCAAGATTGTTCCGGATGACTAGATAGAGGGAGAATTGAGTAGCTAAGCTGCCGCCATCATGGGGACCAGTCTTGCAGCTATCAACATGCCTCATACACCTGGAACACGGTCTCCGTTATCTAACATTGGTGATATTTCAGAGAGGAGTAGGGAGCGCCCGGAGGCAGAGCAGAAGAGGTTCATTGCGGCAGAGGCAATCACTAGGCTGGTGGGAAAGCTGGAGGTCGGGGTCGCCGTAGGGTGGTTCACTGCGGGAGCCCAAAGCGTCTTCTCTCTGAAATCCAAAGTTTGTAATCCATTTCTCGAGACACGGTTGTCTGACTAATATGATTTAGATCGACTCTACTCCTATGGACCCTACACTTGTGGTTCTTGGTTCCTATGGTAGAAGTGCATTAGAGGGGTGGACGCCCTGAATTGCACTCTGTTAGTACTACGTCGTGAGCTGACATCCTTCTCGAATTACCGGTACCTTGTAACTGGATCCTCTATCCTTGTCGTGGCTTCCTAAGAAGAAACTCAAGCATGCTAAAAGGTTTGCTAAAACCAACGCCTGGCAGCCCAATAACCTCATTGCAAGCTCTCAGACTGCCCCGCCGGTACAAAGGTGGACTAATTACTATGCCAACTCGTCAGAAGGTGAGCGGTGGGAGTTCCGAGCTTCAGAAAATGGAGCTTTCTCGATGGATTTCATTTTTTCTCTTTCACTTCCTTTTCTCCACGTCTAGTATCGTCGTCATCATAATGGAGGATAACTAGTCGTATGCTCTCACTCGTGTAAATAAATTATGCTATTAATTGTATTGATGACCAGTCTCACCCTCTCTTGCTGTTCCTTCATCTGGCTAAAGGGTTCCCCAGCCGTATGAGTTGACGAGCAGCCGATTGGAGGCAATGAAATAGATGGCGTTGTGAATTAAGAAGGGAAAAAAGACTGTTAAAAGTGAGAAAAAGAGAATGATTTCAGCAGGGCTCGAACCGGAGACCACCAGTGCGTTGGCCTGATGTAATAACCGACTAAACCAGGAAACCGGATTACCATTGTTTGGGCGGTCTGAAACAATTAAATTGGCAGCCAGGCACAATCACTCCAAATCAATCGGTTGCTAGCTAATTATTTCCAGTTATAGATATCTGCTTGAGACCGTTCAGATGACTCATCATCACAACAATCACTAATTTCCAACGAACCACAACATATGAATGCTTCCCCAATAGGAACTGTCTGTCTGGCTACGAATTTTACGGTTTCAGGCTGCCTAAAGGATAACCCCGTGCTTTGGGAGAAGGAAGAGATGGTTCGGATACATAGAGAGAGGAAGGGAACTTGGGAGGGACGGCAGGGGGTGCGAGTGGCGGGAGCGAAGTAGGAGGGGGCGAGAGGGGGGGGGGGTGCGATCGCAGTTTTGTACTAGCAATGTACCCTATTTTCATATCGCCTCCTTTTGCTTTGCACAAATGTCTGCTCATTGCCAAACCCAACAATAGACTTTAAGGCTTTTTCGGGGGACAAGTTGCTCTCACAGTCTCACTCACCCAGCAGTCTGTCATCCACTTTAAGTTACCCCGCGGATTAGGTACTCGTAGGCCCCACACCTGGCTACACCACCAGGCAGGGTAAATTTTATGGTGCTGCACCCCTCTATCATACCTCACATCTTCACATTCACTTCCCAACAAACACTCTCATATCCACATACCCACACACTCACACATCGTGTCACATCTAACAGCTCTATTAGCGATCAGATGATCCTCATAAAGAGAGGTTTCTTAGGTCTAGGCTGGTGCAGTCCTCAGGTGTCTGCCAAATCTTTATCAAATCGCTAGTTTTTGACATCTACAACATCAGCCTTTATCATGTGCACCACCCTTCTTCCCAGGTTCTCACCCTCCCTCCTTATTTTCTCATATTGCATTTGCAAATATTACATAGTGAGCTAACCTCTGCTTACGCTAGGCATGGTGTCACTAACAGCTAATGCGAGGAATCTACCTACAACCTGTTTACCTCTAGGCAAACAGCAAAAATCCTTACTTCAAATACAAGGTAACACAATTGAAGGCTTTCTGACATGTGGAATGGAAAACCCTTCCAAGTTCCATGGCAACAAAGATTTTGCCCACTTTGACAGGACAAGATATATTTTGGCCTTAAATTCTATTGATGTGAGAGCATTACTGTTCCTTTGACCCTGACAGTTTGGAAAATCACTTACTGAAAGTATGATTGAGCACTTCCATAGTGTACAGCATAGCTTAATATGATTAACTCTTTAAGGTTTGCAGGTCTTATTTTCAAACTCTACTTACAGTTGAGCTGGTGACCTACTTTGTAGAATATATAATCTGGATGTTAATAAGAGCATAAAGAAGCCTGAGAACAAGGTTATGCTGGGCCAATACCTGATTCTGAAATTTAATTTTACTGAAGTAAAGTTTATGAAAGATTTAAACAAAGCAGCCTAGTGACTGGCTACTTGTAACCGGTACGGGTACTTGGTTATTGGTTTTGTTTTATGTTTTGTTTTAAGTATCGCTTTGATACTTGGTTTATTTTAAGTATCGTTTGATACTTGGTTTTGTTTTATGTTTTGTTTTAAGTATCGCTTTGATACTTGGTTTTGTTTGATGTTTTGTTTTAAGTATCGCTTTGATACTTGGTTTGTTTTAAGTATCGTTTGATACTTGGTTTTGTTTTAAGTTTTGTTTTAAGTATTGCTTTGATACTTAAAGAGTTTTTACCAAAGTGTATCGATTGATACCTTTGATTAGTTTCGTTCATGCTAGACATGAACAGATTTGTGTATTTAAAGACCGCCTGTTTCTACGATAGAAAGGGCAGACTTCGACAGACAGTATTTCAATATACTTGGTTGAACGGTTACTTCTTTGTTCCCCAGTACACCCTCGAAGCCTCCTTTAGTTCTCAGCTCTCGCCTCCTCTCTAGAAGAGCAGGCCACCTGCCAACTATCGTATCTAATACAGATAACGTGATTAGCACTTTGCGAACACGTTACACTACTAGTATTATTGAGAACTTGAAGCAATTCTATGGGAATTATTATCCCTACCTTGAGGAGTCATTGGACTAGGTTATATCTAATAACATTAATACAGTAAATTTAATTGATTGTTTAACAAATCTCATCTAGCTGGTTGGTTACACTCTCCTAGAGGTTAAGAATAGAGGAGACACAAAACATCCTCTTGTCAATGTTAAAGTAGTAAGTCATAAATAAGTCATATCTATGTAGAGCTGGCATGGTATTCACCATTTCAAGATTTACCTACTAAGTGACAAGTACAAAGCTTTCTCCAACAAGTACATGGATCCCTACATTCTCCAAATATAGGTAGAATCTGATACAGTGTAACGTATTCACAAGGTATTAGTCATATTATCGGTAAAGGTACGATAGTTGGCAGGTAGCCTGCTCTACCAGAGATGAGGTTAGAGCTGTGAACTAAAGGAGGCTTCGAGGGTGTACTGAGGAACAAAGAAGTAACCATTCAACCAGGTATATTGAAATATTGTCTGTCGAAGTCTGCCTTTTCTATCATAGAAACAGGCGGTCTTTAAATACACAAATCTGTTCATGTCTAGCATGAACGAAACAAATCAAAGGTATCAATCGATACACTTTGGTAAAACTAATAAAGTATCAAAGCGATACTTAAAACAAAACATAAAACAAAACTAAGTATCAAACAATACTCAAAGCAAATAAAGTATCAAAGTGATACTTAAAACATAACACAAAACTAAGTATCAAATGATACTTAAAACAAACCAAGTATCAAAGCGATACTTAAAACATAATACAAAACTAAGTATCAAACGATACTTAAAACAAACCAAGTATTAAAGCGATACTTAAAACATAACGCGAAACAAAACTAATAGCCAAGTACCCGTACTGGTTACATTCCCCAAAACAAAACAACGGTTTAAACAAATAAAACCTAATAATCATCCAAAGCGGAGTCTGAAAAACTAAAGGATTCAGTTTCTGCTATCAGTTCTTCATCATACGTGCTACACCAGGGACAAGAGAAAATCCTAAGAAAACATTGAGACTCAAAGACATACAAGTCACAGTAGTCACGAATACCAGATTTATGCTGTACATCAACCCAAGCGTTATTGCAATCAGGACAGTAGTCTATCCAGAGGATGGCGAAGTAGTCTTCAAGTTGGATAATATCACCGTTCAACAACAGTCCAACAACCTGTTGTCGCAGACTCACATTGAGTTCCACATAGTATAACATCGTTATAGTATTCAGATAGAGGATGATGGTCTGATAAGGTTATCCAGAGCCTGTTCCAAAGCCTGATTTTCATCATCGCTGCTTTCAAATTCCGACTCAAAGTACGGTATCCAAAATCCATCCTCAGCTTCGAGTTCTATCTGCTATCGCTCAGTTTCTGGCATTGTTGGTGTCCAGTACATGGTGATGTAATTGATCGTTGGGGGAGGGATTCGTTTGGCATGTTGACTTTTCACCAATTATTCACCATATCCATAGCATGCTCTAGTCCTTCTAGCAGTTCCCAGCTGTTTTCGCTTGTTGGGTATCCCTTCCATTTGACCAGGAACTGATCATTCCCATGCCAAAGGTGGTGGTCTCAGATTTCTTCAACTTCCGATTCATCTTTCTTATCAATCATGATAGGTGCAGGTCAAGAGTGGATTCTTCCAGGGAACTTGGAGTCTTCATTTGGGTGGAATCGCTTGACAGCAGAAGTGTGAAAGAGTGCAGTATTACAGCAGTACATGCGTCCATCCATCTGGACAGTGTAGTTTTCCGTATGCTCATCAAAGGATAAGACCTTGAAAAATCCTCGACATTGGGATTGTAGTTTCTTGCTGTGTCCAACATTAGTAATAAACATGTTTCCATGTACCATGAGCATACCACCTAGTGGGATAGGAAGATATTTGTGTTGTTGCTTTTGAGCAGTAGTGGTACTCCAGAATCGGGAAGCTTTAATAGCTTGGAAGGTATTATTTCATATTGCTTGATAGTGGTTTAGGTGGTCATTGTAGGCAGGGACTGAGGAATTCTTAAATAGGGTTGTAGGTAGGAGGGAGTATTGATAGCCGAAGATTGCCTTGTATGGAGACATTCCCAAGGTGTCTGAATATCCCGCATTAATATATGCAGCGAGCTCAATGAGTGCTGGTTCCCAGTTCGTTAGTCGTTCATTGATCATATTCCTAATTCCAGTCTTGACTTCGTGGATCTTTCTTTCAGCTTAGCCATTAGTGTCATGATGTCCAGGAGCAGCCAGAATATGGTTGATTCCAAGAGAGGTCAAGGTTTGCTTCCAAAATCTGGCAGTGAAATGGGGATCAGCATCACTGACAATAGATGATAGGTACCCATGGGGGGTAAATCGGTATCATTATAGGTTATTCCAAGTATCTTTGCAGGAATCGGTAACCTTCATTGGTATGAGCCATGAGTATCCAGAAAACCGATCCACAGCTACCAAGATAGTGTTATATCCGGCAGACTTGTTGAATGGTTCTGCGAAATTGATGGCATAGGATTCGAATATTTCACATAGTAGCTGGAGGGTCTGTGCTTTCCCATCTGGTAGTTGTGTTGATTCTTTATTTGCCCGGTAGAGTTCACATTGTTTAACGAAATCGTGGATGTCCTTTCACATTTCAGGCCAGTAAACATATTCCGAGACATATTGAAGGTTGTGGTTCGCACTATCGTGTCCTTTGTTGTGGATTTTGGTAATAACATATTCCCTAATAGTCATTCCATTGAACATATGGCCTTTCAGGATGTATTGGCAAGGTTCACCATAACAGGTGCTGGTATAGACCATTCTATTGGATATGTTGCAGGGGGCACGGTCTCCATGTCTGGAGCTATCCATAGCTTTGAAGTAGATCGGATCATTGCGATATCCTGCTATCATTTGGCTTCAGAAAAAGGAGGTTAATTCTTCTGTAGTCGATCTAACATCTCATTCATCCTCAATGAGGGATCCCTTTATCGGTTCGATAGGGGCTTCTCCTTCTTTAAAGGTTTCATAGAGCTGTTGGCTGTAATGTGTTCGCAAGGAGCTAATCACGTTATCGGTACTGGATACGATAGTTGGCAGGTAGCCTGCTCTTCCAGAGAGGAGGTGAGAGCTAAGAACTAACGGAGGCTTCGAGGGTGTACTGAGGAACAAAGAAGTAACTTTTCAACCAAGTATATTGAAATACTGTCTGTCAAAGTCTGCCTTTTCTATCGTAGAAACAGGCGGTCTTTAAATACACAAATCTGTTCATGTCTAGCATGAACAAAACTAATCAAAGGTAATAATTGATACACTTTGGTGAAACTAATTAAGTATCAAAGCGATACTTAAAACAAAACATAAAACAAAACTAAGTATCAAAGTGATACTTAAAACAAACCAACTATCAAAGTGATACTTAAAACAAAACATAAAACAAAAATAAGTATCAAATGATACTTAAAACAAACCAAGTATCAAAGTAATACTTAAAACAAAACATAAAACAAAACCAAGTATCAAAGCGATACTTAAAACAAACCAAGTATCAAAGTGATACTTAAAACAAAACATAAAACAAAACTAAGTATCAAACGATACTTAAAACAAACCAAGTATCAAAGTGATACTTAAAACAAAACATAAAACAAAACCAATAACCGAGTACCTGTACCGGTTGCATCGGCGATGCTCAGCAATTGTGAGAGTGTAACGATCCCCTTTCAGATAGTTAGTTCTTGGCGATGGGGAACGATACTTACCTTTTCTTTCCCTTTCTTTCCTTGTCTTACCATAGCTCTAGGCTTCTGCCAATGTTACCGATAGTACAAGACCTTTGTCTTCTATCGGAAACACCTATCGTAAGCTTTCTCTGACTTGTCTTCGTAACGAGTGCTTCTTGGCATAATGATAAGGTTGCAATAAGGATAAAGATTGTAAAGGTGTTTTATATTTGTTAAAGTAATATTTAGGAAAAGTACTTAGAACAAAGCGTGAAGAACCTATCTTCCTCGGCCGCATCGGCCTCCTTATATAGTGTTCTTCCCACCTTCAATCATGTGACCTAAAGTGGTCACATGTGCAAAACCAAATCAAAACAAACTAGTCATGTGACCAAAGTGATCACATGCTCAAAACTCCAGACCTTATAATGAAGTCATGTGCAAAACTCATAAACCAATCATAACGCAATAAATAAGTCATATGACTCGACTGAGTCATATGCATGAAACCCATGACATCATAATGAGGTAATGTGCGAAACATAAATCATATGTGCAAGGCTTGCCCGTAAGGTATACTTGTAAGGCATACTCATCAGGCGCATGTCCCATGACTCATACTTGAGCCATGTGTGAAAGCATCACAAATCCCACACATAACTAATCATCCAACCCGAATAGGTTATATGCGTGAAACAATAACATACCGGTGACTCATAACCATGTGTCATGTGAAAACCCTTTCCTCACTAAGCCATGTTCGTGACATTAGCTCACCTCCTCCTAAGCCTGAGTCCCATCAGGCTTTTTCTCCCAGTTTCAATAGTTCCCGTCCTGCCGAGCGCATGGTCCTTCTCAGCTTGTGGAACTTTTCATCTGCCGTCCTCCATCTGACCCTTACCGATTCCAGAGTCAGATTCGCCATCTCGATCGTTTGCCGCTAGTTGTCGTTCAGCTGTCTAAGCTCTGCGATCATTTTGTCGTTTGCCGAAATTGTGTCCTCGGCTTGGCATAGTTATTCTTGCAGTCCCTGGATCTGCCTGTGTAGGCTCCTGACATCCGGTTCCGTGTCTGCCGAGGAGTTTTGGGCCCCTCCCTCCTTGGACCGCGTCCTCGCGGCCCATGCCTTTCTGGCATCTTCTCCTTCCAACTCTTTTTGGCTTCCATCTTTTTGCGGGTAAAATCCCGCAGATATTTTTTGTGCCCTGTGCATCCTGCACCCATTTCTGAAGCGTTGTTGCCAATGATTTAGAACATGGTCTGGGCGTGGGCCACGCTTCCGACATTCCCTCGGGAACCATCCCGAGCCTTCTTTGTCGCCAAAGTGTGTTTGGCAACCGTCATCGTAGCATACCGTCCATGACATGGCGTTATGCTGTGCTTGTTTTTCCCTTTCCTTGAGTTCTTCATCGGTTGGCCCCATGAATGAGTATTCGGGATGGTGGGTGTGGTTTGGCGGTGGCTATCGCCCCAGCCCTCGTGTTGCTGCAATGGCACGGGAGTCTTTCCCTCGCTTTTGTCTTGGTTGAACGTGATGATCACGTGGGCCGGGCTTGCCTGGGTATCGCTGGTGGAAGGTAGAGATGGCATCTTGTGCGTTTTCGAAGTTGAGTGTGAAGTACCAAGTTTTATCGTGTTCAGGAGAGTATCCTGTCCACTTGGCTCGGTATTGGAGGTGACCGTAGAAGAAGCAGGAATCGACTATTTCGTCGAGCTCGTATTCTGGTTCTCTGTCGAGTTTGATCGGAGGGGGAGGAATAAGTATTTGGGAAGGAAATTTATTGTCGTTGTGTAATTCGAGGAGTGAGATGTGGAATGTATTGTGTATTCGCATTGAGGGGGGATGGTCGAGTTTACAAGCTCGGCTGCCTACTTTTTCCAATATCCTGAAGGGTCCAATTTTCTTGTAGTCCAGTTTCTTTGATGGTCATGTCGTATGGATATTGCGTGGTATTAGCCATACCATTTTTGCTGGTTGTATGTTTGGATCCAGTCTTCGGTGCTTATCGTATTGTTCTTTTTACTGTTGTTGGGCTTGACTCATCTCGTATTATAAGGTTTCGTGTAGTTTTCCCATATCCGCTTTCTCCGGTATCACATCATTAATCGTATGATATGTGGTCTGACTTTGTGGATGTTGTCCGTAATTCGCGAAGAAGGGTGTCGTGCCAATTGTTTCTTGCTTTCCATTGTTGTATGCGAATTCGGCCATCGATAACAGCTTGTACCAATCATCTTGCTGATAGTTGACATAGACCCTTAAATATTGTTCGAGTATCGCATTTACCCGTTCCGTTTGTCCATCTGTTTGTGGGTGGAATGCTGTGCTCATTCTGTTTTGTATTCCCATTTCTCCCATTACTTTCTTCCATAGTCCCGATGTGAATAGTGTTCCTCGATCGGTAATGATATTCTTTGGGAGGCCATGAAGTCGAAAGACCTCTCGGAAGAATATTTGTATAAAATCCCTCCTGTTGATGTCTTTTCTAACCGGAATGAAATGACTCATTTTGGTCAGGCGGTCCACCACGACCAAGATGCTATCGCAATTTTCCGATGTTGGTAGGTCCGTGATGAAATCCATAGTAATTATTTCTCATGGTTGTTCGGGGACCTCGTTTGATTTTAGTAATCCATATGGTGCGTGTTTAGCCGTTTTCGTTCTTTGGCATATGTCGCAGTTTTTGACATATCATTTGACATCTTCGTGCAGTCCTGGCCAATAGAATGATTTTGTGATGAATTCCGTGATTTTAGCCGTTCCTCCGTGTCCTGCCATTCGGATATCATGGTGTTGTCGTATGATGTCTGTCCTTATCTCCTCTTCTTCTGAGATCCATTGTTTTCCATCGTACCACATATTTCCATCCTTCCATTGGCATAACCCCAGTGCAATTCCTTTCAACTCCTTTTTTCCTTCTTCCAAGGCTTCTCTTATTGCCTGGATTGTTTTGTCTTTCTCGTTTGCGTCCTCAATTCCTCTTTCCTCCTTTGATGTGAATTGGATAACCTCCATGGCCTCAAAGTACGTTTTTGGTAGTAGTGTCCGTGTTTTTTGTTTGATCCTTTCGTCTTCTTTTGTTTGTGGTTTGTCGCTTGCAATCCTTGTGAGAGCACCTGGCTTTCCGCTCTCTTTTCCTGGTCGGTATTCGATTTTGAAGTTGTATTTGCTAAGGTGCTCCATCCATCTTATCTGGCGGTCATTCAATTCTTTCGTGGTCATAAACGGGACCAGGTTCTTGTGGTCGGGTTAGGAAACGTCGATCACATGGA
This sequence comes from Tuber melanosporum, assembly GCF_000151645.1. Taxonomy (NCBI): domain Eukaryota; kingdom Fungi; phylum Ascomycota; class Pezizomycetes; order Pezizales; family Tuberaceae; genus Tuber; species Tuber melanosporum. The sequence goes on from NW_003298986.1 coordinate 235,171, forward strand.
TGGTAGTTGTTTGAAATGTATCTCCTCCATTCTTTTAATGCTTGAACTATCGCTAATAGTTCTTTGTTTGCAACATCGTAGTTGCACTCTGTAGGGGTCATTGTCTTGGATCGGTAAGACACTGGCCTCCATTTTCCATCATCGCACCGTTGCGATAATATGCCTGAGCATACATATTTTGAGGCATCTGTTTCGATCATTGTCTTTCGGTTTGGGTCGAAATGAACCAGTATGGGTGCTGATGTTAGATGCATTCGTATTGCATCATATGCTTTTTGTTCGTTTTCTCCCCATTTCCATTTCTTGTCTTTCTTCGTAAGGTTATAGAGTGGTTTTGCAAGCCTGCTAAATCCCTCTATGAACCTTCGATAAAAGTTGCAGAATCCCATAAAGCACTGGACATCTGTTTTGTTGTTTGGTTTGGCCCAGTCCCAAATGGCTGCTGTTTTAACTGGGTCGACCTTGACCCCACTTCGATTGATGATAAATCCATGGTATTCTGTTTCTTCCTTATGGAATTCTCATTTTGTTGGTTTGATCTTCATTCCTGATCCTTGTATTGCCGCCATGATGTTGCTGATATCTTTTTGGTGTTGTTGTATGTTTTCCGAATATATGAGTACATCGTCCAGGTATACGATGCAACATATGTCAAGGTACTTATTAAGTACCCTGTTGATCCATCTCTGGAATGAAGCCGGTGCGTTGGTTAGCCCGAAAGGCATAACCAAGTATTCAAACATTCCGTATCTGGAGGCGAATGTAGTCTTCCATTCGTCTCCTGCCTTGATGCGTATATTGTGGTATGCGTCTTTGATGTCGAGTTTGGTGAAATATTTTGCTGATCGTACTCTGTCCAGTGCTTCCCCAATCAAGGGTAGTGGATATCAGTCTTTCTTGGTAACCGAATTGAGGGCCCTGTAGTCCACACAGAGTCTCATTTTTACGTCTTTCTTTTTGACGAATAGTATTGGAGATCCTCCTGACGCGAAAGAGTCTCGGATCCATCCTCTCTTTAGGTTTGGCTCGATATACTTCCTAAGTTCTTCGAGCTCTGCTTCCCCTAGGGGGTATAACCTCTTATAGGGAATTTCTTTTGTTTTTCCCGTTTTTTCGTCTTTGTCCAACTGAATTTCGTGGTCGATTCCTGGTCTTCGAGGTGGTAGCTCCGTAGCTTCCTCTTCTTGGAATAGATTTGTGAATTGGTGATATTCTTTTTGAACCAATTCTCTCCATCCCTTTTTGCTTTGGTATTTCTTGTCCTGGATTGCTAGTTCTGTGCTGATGTTGATTTTTGCAAGAACTGCTTTCTCGTCTTCGTATGTCCATTTGAGAATTCCTGTTGTATCTCCTATTTGATAATATCGTCCAAAGGCTTGTGCTGTGATCTCTTTGATCTCAATTTTTTTTGTTGTATCGAGCTGGTTTTGGTCCTTACTTCCAAATCCCTTGTTTCCTCTCATGGTTTCTTCCAGTTGATCTACTTCATACAGATCCTCTTTGTTGATTTTTTCCATTATCTACTGTGCGATTGGATCGCCTTTCTGGACTTGGTAGTTCTCTTGAGTTAGGTTGGCCAGGACCACTTTGATTTCACCGGTATAGTCGACGTTGATCACTCCTGCCATGGTCATGCGTCGATGTTTGACTGCTAGACCACTGCGGGGTACTATTCGTCCATAGGTGCCTTCTGGAAGTCCAATGGCTATTCCCGTTGCTATCGTTGCCTGCCCGTTGGCTGGTATCTTGATTCCTTCGTTGGCATATAGGTCGTGTCCTGCTGCCCCTTTGGAACCCTTGGTGGGCACTTTTGCCTCTTGGTCTAGTTTTTGTATCCGGACCCTTTTGTCTTGCTGCATCTCGGCAAACTTTGCATGCAAAGTTTCTTCTTCCACTTCTCGTATTGGTGTGGAGTAGACTACAGGTGAACTGTTGAGACATTGTGTAGCACATAGTTCACCTGTAAACGTCATCTTGTTCTCGTTCTAATCGATCGTCGGATTATGCTTCCATAACTATGGCATCCCTAGAACTATCTCATGGTTCTTTAGATCTGCCACTTGAAAGGTTGCCGTTTCCCTATGGCTGTCAATGTCCATAGGTACTGTCGCCGTATGGGTTATAGGACCCATAGCACTTGGCTTTCCATCCGCTAGGTAGACTTGTCATGCTTTCTTCGCTTATTTGGTGTGGAGGCCGTATTTTTCGCATATTTCTTTATCAATGAAGTCTTCAGTGGCCCCCGAGTCGAGCATTGCATATATTGTTGTTTCTTCTCTTTCTCTGTTGTATATCTTCGTTTTGATCATCACATGATCTCCATCTCCTTCTCCTCTTTGCGTGTGTACTGCCGTGTAGTAGTTCGCTAATTTGATGGGTTTTCCAGGTCCGCATCTTGGGTCTTCCATACTACCGTTTACTGGGGACCCTCTTTGTTTTCTGCCAGTGAATCCTCTGCTATCATTTTGCAGATGTTGCTTCTTTTCTGATTTGGGAAACGATTATTTCCAGTAGCTCTGTTTCCTTGGTATCCGTTGTCCAGTCGGCTTCTGCATTCTCGTATCCGATGCCCTGCTTTTCCACACTTTAGGCATAGTTTCCCATTCATTCTTCTGGCGTATTCTTCCTTAGACAGATTCAGAGCAGGCCCTGCTCTTGATTTGTCCAATTCCATTAGTTCGCCTGGTGGTAATGCACGACTTTCTCCTCGAGGTGCTTGCGGTTTGAAGGTTCAGTCCACATTCCTGGATGATTGGACCACCCTGTGTGCTATAGTATTTTCCGAGTTGCTTCGAACCATGTTTAATTTGCTTTCTTTGTCGATTGCCCATCTTGAAAATCGTTCGGCTGTCGCATAGTGCAAGTCAGAGATTCCCCATGCCTCTCGGAGTCTCTCACTGCAGTTTCTCAGGAGGATGATATAGAGAGTCGCGTCATCAAACTCGGCCTCGTATTCCAACAGTCGACATTCGTTCCAGTATGCTGAGAATGTTTGTTTTCCTTGCTGGAGTTTTTCTAGCTTTCGTCTTGCTGTTTCTTTGGCGTTGGGGTCTCTAAATTGTTCAAAGAGTGTCGCCTTGAACTCTTCGTACGTGACCCATTCCCTCTGTTTCCTTCCATCTTGGAAGGGCATGATCCATTGTCCCGCGAGTCCTCTGACTAGAGATTCCACATATGGAATCTTAATTTCATCATGGTGATCTCCGTATCCTTTAACTGCAAAATATCCCTCGCATTGCGCTAAGAATATTCGTAGCTTATCTTCGGCTCCTTCGTATGTGTCGGGCTCCTTTGCTTTTGGTCGTTGGACATTTCCTTGCCCTGTATTTTGCGTGGCTGCAAGAAATGCCTGAAACTGATTTTCAGTCATTCCAAGTATGCTGGTTCCTGGTGCCGGAGCAGCTGGGGCCGGTGGCCCAGGTACTGCTGATCCCGACATTCTCTCAGGTGGTGGCATTCCAGCAGGAGAGCTATCGACTGGTGATCCTTTCTCTGGGGTTACTGGGCTTGCTGCTCTCGAGGGCTCTGCTGAGACGTGATCTAGTGCATCGCTAAATCCTCCTAGATTAAGATTTTGATTGTCGATGTCAATATCTCCTTCCCAATCTGTGTTGAAGAATGCCGTCTTGTATCGTTTGGCGTCGCACTAGGTGACGCTTTGTAATGTAACGATCCCCTTTCAGATAGTTAGTTCTTGGCAACGGGGAATGATAATTACCTTTTCTTTCCCTTTCTTTCCTTGTCTTACCATAGCTCTAGGCTTCTGCCTATGTTACCGATAGTACTAGACCTTTGTCTTCTATCGGAAACACCTATCATAAGCTTTCTCTAACTTGTCTTCGTAACGAGTGCTTCTTGGCGTAATGATAAGGTTGCAATAAGGATAAAGATTGTAAAGGTGTTTTATATTTGTTAAACTAATATTTAGGAAAAGTACTTAGAACAAAGCATGAAGAACCTATCTTCCTCGGCCGCATCGGCCTCCTTATATAGTGTTCTTCCCACCTTTAGTCATGTGACCTAAAGTGGTCACATGTGCAAAACCAAATCAAAACAAACTAGTCATGTGACCAAAGTGATCACATGCTCAAAACCCCTGACCTTATAATGAGGTCATGTGCAAAACTCATAAACCAATCATAACGCAATAAATAAGTCATATGACTCGACTGAGTCATATGCATGAAACCCATGACATCATAATGAGGTCATGTGCGAAACATAAATCATATGCACAAGGCTTACCCGTAAGGCATACTCGTAAGGCATACTCGTCAGGCGCATGTCCCATGACTCATACTTGAGCCATGTGCGAAAGCATCACAAATCCCACACATAACTAATCATACAACCTGAATAGGTTATATGCGTGAAACAATAACATACCTGTGACTCATAACCATGTGTCACATGAAAACCCTTTCCTCACTAAGCCACGTTCGTGACAGGGAGGTATGACAGAAACAATGGTTTCATTGTTGTATACTCGTAAGCGTCCACTATACAGTGGTCGTAAATTGGGCATGCTGGGAGAAGATGGCGGAGCTGACCACGGAGGGTGTAGGTAAGATATTACATCCATGTAGGCTGCTGCTTGTTCGAGTTCTTCAAGACCTTAGTGTCGTCTGGGAATAGGATTAAGGGCAAAGGGAGATTGGGTCGATCCATCTTCATCCATTATTTGTTCTGCTTCTTCTGCAGTGTCGTAACTGGTATTTTTGGAATCATCGGCAGACATATAGTACAGTCGCTAGTATCTGTTGCCGAATTTAATTTCAGTCTGCTGAAAGGGGCAGGTATCGAGGTAACAGTAGGACTGGTGGAGTCTGCTTTGTTCAAGCTCGTGAGGAGGTGTGCTGCGGAGGGTGCAATCATCTTTCCACTCGTTATCAATGTCCTTTCCTCGTTCTGTTCAGGCAGCTCTGTACCTGGTGTAAGAGAAAGTATTGGAGGAAGAGGCACTACTGGCGGTAGCCATCAATGGTTCTTATTCTTAGGTGGTGTCATCAGGGCTATCCTCGCTTTTTCTTGTATGATCATGAACAAGAGGAGGGTCTGCGAGTTCTTGATTGTCCTATAGGCGGGAGAGAGCATCAGCTAAATAGTTCATTCTTCCAGGGGTATAGACGATTTTTGCATCGTATTTGCTGATTTCTCCTATCCATCGCGTTCTTCTCCTTCCAGGAACCTTTTCCGTTTTAAGGTTAGTAAGGAGTTGGTGGTCTGTGACAATGGTGAAGGTATTACCCATCAGGATATGGTTGAAAGCGGCAAGAGCATCAATCACAGCAAGGGCTTCATTGTCCGTCGTTCCATAGTTTATCTGTAAATTAGTGAACTTCCTGCTGTGTAATGCCGCCAGTCTTGCTGATTTATGAGAGGCTCCTTGTCCAACCCATGCTCCAACTCTAATGTGCGATGCATCCGTAATCAGCCATATTGGGTCTGGTTTACTGTAGTCGATAGGTTGAATAACGTTGGCGTTTTTAATCAACTCCTTGATGTTGGTAAAGGCTTGGTCATGAGTGTGGGTCCAGACAAATTCTGCATTGCCGGTAAGGTCTGTGAGCGGTACAATCACAGTGGCGTGGTGTGGTAGGAACTGGGAGATATAGTGGAATAGTCCTAAGAATCGCATCAATTCCTTTTGATTTCAGGGTGCTGTCCATTATGTTAAATTAGGATATCTTTCTGGGGCTGCATGTATTCCTTCATTATCTATTACATGTCCTAGAATATCGAGCTTATCGGCAAACAGGATTGATTTGTTTTTGCTAGCATAGAACCTAGCTTCTCTTAGTTTGGTACAAATCAAACCTATATGGTAGGCATGTTCTATTTTGGAGTTCGAGAAAATGAGAATATCATCAATGTAAACCCAGACAAAATGGGGGAGCTATTCGCTTAGGAGGTCTTCCATAATTGACGTAAAGGTGGCGGGTGCATTCATATCACCTTGCAACATAACTTGGCTAATAAAACTTCCAAAAAGTGTTTTGAAACTGTTGTAGCATTCAGATTCCGGATCTAACCTTGTTTGGAAGTAGGCATCGCTTAGCTAAATCTTGCTGTGGAATCTAGCCTGTCCAATGGCATTTAGCATTTGGGTTTGGTTTTCGATAGCGGAGCTGTCCATAACCGCGTTTTCATTCCGTAGTTTGAGGTCAACCAAGGGGCGGATTCTTTTGCAATCTGCTTTGAGTTGAACACATATAGGAGCGGCACCTGGGACTTGTACTCTGTAGATGACTCCTCTTCTTTGTTGTTAGTTGATCCAATCACAAAGTGGGCTTTTGTCTGTGTCAGGAATAGAGTAGGTGGATTGGTTCTTAAGATTAGAGGGGTCTCAAAGGGGGATGTAGTGGTTCACTTCCCTCATAGACGGTTGTTCTTTGGGAATTTGTTCAGGGAAAATATCAGAGTACTCATCCAATAGGCATTGGGCAGTTGCTTCACAGACTGCATCTCGATACTCCCCGCTTGTTGGTTTGCATGAGACTCTAACATTCTGATCTGGGAAATCGATGGTTGATTCCCCACATCTGATTATAGATTTGTGACGGTTCAGGAATGCCATTCCTATCAGCGCATCGTATTTGGCTAGATTCCTAACTAGCATCTCCTGGGGAGGAAGGATGGTAGAGCCAAGTCCAATAGTTGTGCTACAGGCTTTATGGCTTGTTGATCATGACACTTTTACTACCATATTAACTGGTATGGACTAGTTAAGGTCTCGGGTTGGGAGTCCATAGACGGAGACAAAGGCATTGCTGATCATGTCTCTTCCAATTGTACCAGTGTCTAATAGAATACTCGCCTTCTTGCCATTGATCAGGATAGTACCTTCTAGGGTAGTGTGTGTTTTAAATGTAGCAAGAGGTCGGACACTATTACATTCCACATCGAGATATCCGATATGGATCTCCCGATATTCGCTGGATTGGGTATTATCACTATTACTCTCAACATGGTTGGCCGATGCTTTTTGCTTAATCGCCTTTCCTTTCCCTTTCTTCGTAGGGCAGTTCTTTGTCATGTGTCCTGTTTTTCCACATTCGAAACATTCTCCTTTCTGTTGTCTTGATTCTTTGGAGGATTTTGATTTCTTTTTGAAAGCCTGTAGGGTGTCATCTTCAGAGTTGTTGGAGGGCTTGTGTCGTGGTTGCCTATTACTGCTAGAGGATGCCTGTGTTTTGTATGCCTTAGTTTCATGGAGGATGACATTCTTTCATTCTACCCTTGCAATTATTATTGCAATATTATCATCATCTTCCTCAAGTGGTTCTTCCTCTTACAAGAGGGTAGGATTCATGGCATCATAGAATCATCGCTTAAGGATGTAGTTGGAAATGCTTCCTTTCTTCATGCGGTCCTTATACATCATCAGATCTGTAGCTACATCTGTGATTCTCTTAACATGCGTTCCATTGACTTGGTGGAGCTCGTTGAATGTGTTGTATAGGAGGTCGTTTGTGATGGAGGATTGGAATCGGCCTTTCAGGTAATCGAGAACTGTAGATCCTGTTAATCTTGCATTTCCGCCATATTCCTTCTAGCATTGGTAGTATGCGCCGGTTGCCTTTCCTTCACAGAATGATCCAATGTATAGTCCAGTTGTAAGGTCTTCCACATCTTTCCCTTGCAGGAGAAGATAGTGTATGAGTTCTGTCACCCATCGGTCAAAGGCTGCGGGTTTGAGGTGTTTTCCTTTCCTTCTCCTGTATACTTTGCTGGGAGGTGGAGTTTAAACTTAGAAGATTCAAATGCTGCGGGTACTTCCTCTTCTTCAGGCCAAGCCCGAGAATTTCCTCCTACAGAGGGCCCTCCTCCTGTACTAGCCATGTCTGATTCACTACTGGATTCAGAGTCGATTGGAGGTTCAAAGGAAGGCTTCTTTGCTGGAGTAGAAGGGAATTCTCCTGGAGGTTGTGTGTCTTCTATGTTTACAGGTTTTCCCAGCTTCTTAGCAGAGCGTTGGGCTTATTTCCTTCTTGTAAGATCTTGTCGTGGGATTTGCTTCCCGCTCTTGGTCATCAATGACTCGATGTTGGATTTGAGATGAAGCTGAATGTGCCGTGATTCTGCCACTTCTCTCCGCTAGCGTTCTGAGGTGGATATCGATAGGTTGATCAGGCCTAAATCCAGGAACAGGTTCTTAACCACTTGCTGAGGTTAAAAAAATGTAACCTGTTCGCAAGGTGCTAGTCACGTTATCAGTAAAGGTACGATAGTTGGCAGGTAGCCTACTCTACCAGAGACGAGGCTAGAGCTGAGACCTAAAGCAGGCTTCGAGGGTGTACTGAGGACTAAAGAAGTAACCATTCTACCAAGTATATTTGAAATACTGTCTGTCGAAGTCTGCCTTTTGTATCATAAAAATAGGCGGTCTTTAAATACACAAATCTGTTCATGTCTGGTATGAACAAAAATAATCAAAGGTATCAATTGATACACTTTGGTAAAACTAATAAAGTATCAAAGCGATACTTAAAACAAAACATAAAACAAAACTAAGTATCAAATGATACTTAAAACAAACTAAGTATCAAAGTGATACTTAAAACATAACACAAAACTAAGTATCAAACGATACTTAAAACAAACCAAGTATTAAAGCGATACTTAAAACATAACACAAAACTATGTATCAAACAATACTTAAAACAAACCAAGTATCAAAGTGATACTCAAAACATAACACAAAACAAAACTAAGTATCAAACGATACTTAAAACAAACCAAGTATCAAAGCAATACTTAAAACATAATACAAAACAAAACTAATAACCGAGTACCTGTACCCGTTACATGCAGTATTAATTCGTAAAGATTTCTATGCTACTGTGAAAGATTCGATAAGCCTACTCTATCGTATTTGTAAATGTTTTATTACCAGCATCTCTTCACTATCCTTGGCTGACATTATTAGTAAGTTTAACATTGAGGTAAACTTGTCATTCATGGAAGGCATAGCTAGTGTAACTGTTATAGGTTACTAGTATAAGGTTTTCAGACAAACAAATTATTAAGGCTAGTAAGGTCAGCGAGGCTTGTAAGGGATTTGTTTTATATTTATCTGTTAGGCATTGATTGATACCTTGTTATTTGATTTTGTTATAAGACTACAGGTAGCCTAAAGAGTATTTAAATAATAGTGATCCTCAGGTACTTAGAGGAGCAGACAATGAATAAGATAGTTCAAATATACTTAGTTGAGCAGTGACTTCAGTGCAGTTCGCATTCCCCAAATAGTGTGCAAATCTGGGACTTGAGAAGCTAGCAATATAGTAATAAGAGCTACTTAATACTCTATCGAAGCCTCTGTTAGCTACTGCACTTGAAGTCAGAATACCTTTGGGATCTGAGAGTAGTTATCGTTTACTCTAATGATATGCTTCCCACTAAGTATTCTTAGTAACACTAGGGAAACACATTACACATAACTTGTCCTTCTTGTTGGGTCCCGTAAGATTTTAGTCTGGGAAATGGACAGGAAATAGAACTGGATTGACCAACCTTGTAATGCGATCCCCAAGTGTTACTGAGAATACTGGATAGGAAGCATATCATTTGGGGTGAACTATAACTGTAACCGGTACAGGTACTTGGTTATATTTTATATACTGTTTTGAGTATCATTTGATACTCAGTTTGTTTTATGTACTCCTTTGAGTATAGTTTGATACTCAGTTTGTTTTATGTACTGTTTTAAGTATCATTTGATACTCAGTTGTTTATGCCTTGCTATAGGCAAGAAGATGTATTTGAAGACCAAAGAAGTCTGGTCTAGGAACAGAAGACTTCGACAGATAGTATTCAGAATATACTCAGTTGAACAGTTACTTCTTCATTGCGAACTTAAAGACTCTATCTTGTTTGCAACCACCTCGAAGCCTCTGTTGGGCACTCCACTTAGTCACTACTCCGGTACCTTGAGTAGCTTACTGTGAACCCTATCGAACACCTAGCTTAGCTCTGGCCCAGATAGGTTACAATAACTACTCTCAGATCCCAAAGGTATTGGGACTTCAAGTGAGGTAGTTAACAGAGGCTTCGATGGAGTTTTGCGAATGTTTCCAGAGCACAGCCCAATTACCACTTCTGAAGGGGGCATGTCCGGGCTGGCACTGAGGAGTCATTGACATGCGGAGGGTATGTGAAATTTCAAAGGGACTAGGGCGATGTTGATGAACGTGCGGTGGCTGATTCCTCTGATGAAGGCGGGACTAGTAGTGTCGAGGAAAGTGTTGGATCAAATTCCCCTGTGAGTGAGGAAGAGTGGAGAGTGAGAACAGCAAAATTGTAGGTACCGTTAGGGTTAAACGTGTCATGTGGTTTCGTGGTGCAGCTTGTTATCACACCAGTCTAACACACTGGTGGTCCCCTGTTCGAGCCCTGGCCGGATGAACTTTCTTTTTTCTCTTTCCCCCTCTATTTTTCCTCTCCTCTCGTGCTGGCTAGCATTTTACCCTCAACTGCCATGAGCCCAGTCTCTTCTACATACACTAGTTCGTCCATCACTCCTGCTCCTTCTGGATGGGGCCCCATCTGTGCTGCCACAAGCCTTAAACCTTGATGCCCGTCTATAGCCAAAATTCAATGTGATATCGAAAATGGTGTGCGGATCTGAACTACGGTTGGTGCCAGAGAGATTTCCATCCCCACTGTTGAGTGGAGGAATGCGTGGCTGCACGGAAGATGTGGAGCGGGAGTGTTTGTAAGAAGGATTGAACTTAGTTGTATTGCTCAGGCGGTTACCTGCTGGCTAAGTACAAGTGGTAACCATCGTGCGCACCATGATCTAACCCTATATCCATAACTATCTAAACCTTAATACTACCGGAACACATCCCACAACTCAGGTCGTTGCCCGTACATAGTAACAACACTCAACACCCACCCCCCTCCCCCCCCTCACAGCCCCGACAAGCACCGTAGTCTCCGACTATCCTCCTTGTTTCTCCCTCTGCCTTCTATCGCGATGTCGCTGGTGTATAACTTGCCAAGTGCATCAGGCTTCCCGCGCGCGAACATTTCCGGATCTCGCAGCGCGCCTAGAGGCTCAACCTACTTGTATGTATCATACCGCCGCCTTGGTGCGCATAGTCGCAGTGCCCGTTAGGG
>NW_003298986.1:246895-253286 GCF_000151645.1 Tuber melanosporum
ACAGGGCACTCATCCAAACTCGTTCCTTTCAATAGCTTCAGATAATATTATTATTATTATGATATCCCCCACGCGGTGGATTTGAGGTTTTTGGTGCCGGAATCATGCGGGGTAACTAAAAATCGCAAATCACATGCCCCTGATAGATATTTGTGTATCATAGAATGTGCAGCACTAGTTTTCAGGCCCTTACCGTCCCTGTAAGTACCACACTGTACATGGTTGTAGTCACAACCCTTTTATAAAATTTCTTAAGCCTTAGATTACTATGTTTTCAGATTGCATTTTATAAGGTTTGATAATTCTGCCTTTCAAATATTGTGCTGCCAAACACTGTTCACCCTATAAACTGCCTTTTGCACCATATTGCCTTACAAACGTTGGCGTGATAAAAACAACCCTTAAGTCACGGTATTGGTCAAGGAAGTTTGCTAGGGTTTCACAATAAAGGACCTTAACTTATGAATTACCTTTTAATGAGTGTCGTTCTGTTTCGAAGCCTCAAAACAACACTCCATCTATGATCGATCGCGGTTGAACAGGACAACTGTGATTCCCTATTTAGAAGGGTGCCAATTTCTGGCATAGTTTAACATCAAACTCCAAAGCTCACAGGATTTTTTGTGGAAACTTATGAGTGAACAACGACTGATGCTAAAGATTGTTGTTACATACAATGTGATCATGTTCTAGGTACACACCATTTGGCCGCCCGCCACTTCCTCAGGATCCCTCATTGCGTTGAAACGACTAAACAGCTCAAACTCCATTCTCTCTTGACATTTTGGACCACTCATGATCTCACCTATGATGTCCGAACCAGGTGGGAAATCAGTCTCGAAACAAGGCTCACCCTGACCCTTCATATTAGCGAGCACTGCCTGGCGAAAGTGCCAGCGTAGCAGCTCATCAACAGGGCGAAGAGGATTATCCAGGAACGTCTTATTAAGAGGCCGACCAGCGATGTCGTCGGTAAAAGGAAGAGGTGCAAAGCATACAATCTTGTAGTTATCCTACACAAAGGTTAGCCATGCAGAATTGAAGGTCTAGCTATTCATACATCAGGATTGATAGTCAAATCATAATTGTCAAAATAATCACGTATATGACTCCTGAGCAAGATCCCATTCTGTAGCGAGTTGATGGATCCGTCGGACTCATTGGCGGGCGGAACGGTGATCCAACGACCATAGTTGCACTGATTCCAGTGCTGTTCGTATGCCAAAGGAAAAATATGACTGACTTCGAAGGATCTCCAGTTGCCAAAATGAGCTAGCGGTGCCCTCGTGCTGGTTATCACGCATCCCTGGTCTCGGTCGCGCACGGCATCGCGGAATGATTCAACTCGGGTTCCGGACGTCACCGACTTCGTACGGGTTAGCGGGACCTCGTCGGTGATGGTGATGGAACCTGCTCTGAGTGAGCGGTGGCCAAGGATCGAAGCTCAGAAAAAACCCACCATCAGTGACAATATAGTAATTGCCTGGCTGAAGCTGTTGCGAATCCCTCTCAACCAATCGTTCACTCTCATTGTAGAGATCAAAAGTACCGCTAAACAAACAGAAAATACCGATCATGGAATAGAAATTGGCGTTGGTAATACCTTCCGCGGCCCAGAGACCTCCGATTATAGTACCACGGTTGTTGGAAGAGTAGATGAAAGTATTACGCCATCCGGAGCGATCGATATTCGGCATATTTGATTGCTTAATGATATGTCAATGTTGTCGCTCTGACTGAGAATTGGTGGGGGGGCATGCTCTAACGGAAAGGGAAGGGGTGTTTACACCTGGGGTGAAGTAGGAAGTGTTTGCGTCGGCATGAGGGTTAGGATCTAGTGGATAGGGTGCAAATATAATAACATTATACAAATCATAAGTAAAAACCGGGTAATCCTGGCTTATATAAGCAAAAATCTGACATCTGTCACCATGCGCTCGGCGGTTGACTTCTCAGATCCCATCGAAAGGTGAAGCCCCCGCAAAGTATCAGCTTTCTTTCCTGCCCAACATAAAATTGATATAAGATAAACACAATCGATAGTGAAATTCCTACCCTGAGAAAGAATTTCTGTGTCTTAGTCTGCTCTCACTTAAAAGCAGTATGATACCGGTATTTTCAGGTAGTTTGTTGCGCCAAGAATCCCTAAAAAATAACTGATCACACTATAGCTCAGTTCATCCTAGAAACAAGTAGGAAATTTTAGAAAAATGACTACAGAGGTACAGCGTGTAAGTTATGTAGGTTCCAGAAACAAGGACTGCCACCTTCACCCCCTGTGTAACCTACAAAACTTGCAAACTGTACCTCCGTAATACAAGGGTAAGTCGAGTGTACTACAGCTGTGAAACTCAGCAGTCTTCGAGCATCATTTTTGATCCGGGTAATCATACCCCTACCCTAACGGCCAGATTTCCATTGTGACCGTTGATCCCCCACCATCTTTATTTAGAATACCTATTTAAGGGCGTAATAACATTGAATTAGGTCTGATAGATGCTAGTAAATTCTGAATTGCTGATTTAGGTGTCACGGTTGTGAAGGTAAACTACTTCTACCGCCATCAGTAAAAAAAAGACAGTTCTCGAATCAAGTCATGAGTGCTAGATGACACTTCATGTAATATCACTCGCTGTGAATGTCAACTTAAAGATTTATACTCGCTTAGCAGGTTTTACCACCGCCCCCATTCAGCAATACCTTAGCCCCATTCGGGCTTTTGCCAGGTTCTACGGTATACAGTATGTCCCTGACGCAGTAGCGTACACTTCCTTCTAGAAGAGGAGAAAAAATGGTTTGGAAGGTCTCAATTTCTACCGTCATAGTTATTTTCAAACACGACCCAGGGCACCAAAATCACCAAACACCCCACTCCCGACCCCCGCCCCAACCGTTTCACGGCTCACAACACCACCCACCATATCTGGGTCAGGGGGGAAACCATCGCCGGAAGGATGTCCCCCTGCCCCCTTCATGTTTATGAGTACCGCCTGGCGAAAGTGCCAGCGCAGAAGCTGATCGGGAGGTCGGAGCGAATTATCGAGGAACGTGTGATCAAGAGACCGACCGGGGGGAAGATAAGGATCCGCATTAGGTGAGAAAGAAACGACCTTGTAGTTGTCCTACGTATTTATTAGCTACGGCAACTTGAAGGTCTAGCCATCCTTAAATTGGGGTTAATCGAAATTTCATAGCAATCAAACAATCTGTGCATTTGAGACGCGAGTAAAATCTCATTCTGGACGGAGTTGATGGATCCGTCGGACTCATCGGCGGGCGGAACGGTGATCCAACGACTGTAGTCAAACTCTTTCTATTGCTGCTCATATGCTAAAGGAAAGATATGACAGGCATCGAAGCATCTCCAGTTGCCCAAATGAGCTAGCGTTGCTTCAATTCCGGTTACAACACAACCAGAATCTCGAGCTCGCACAGCAACACGGAATGCCTGGACACGGGGCCCGCTCTCCAAAGTAAGCCAACGAATCAGTGGGACTTCGTTATTAACGGTGATGGTGCCTATTCAGAGTCATAAGAGGCCAATGATGGAAGATCGGAAGCACCCACCACCGGTGACAATATAGTATTTTCCTGCCCGAAGTAGCCCCCCATCCCTTCCCACCAACTGCCCGCCCTCGTTGTGTATATCAAATGTATCAGTGAAGAAACACAAAATCTCCACCATGGAATAGAGGTTGGCATTTGTGAAGGTGCTTCCCGCCCACAGGCCACCGAGTTTCTCATCACGATTGTCGGAGGCGTAGATGGACGTATCATGCCATAGCGAGTGATCGAGGGGCGGCATGTTTTACTGCCAATCCCAGTATGTCAATGTTGTCATTCTAACTGGGAATGAAGAAGAAAGGAAGACATACTCTAATGGAAAGAGAAGGAGTCCCCAAGTCACAGGTGAAAAATGCAAAGTTTGCACTGTAGCAAGAGCGGTGGACGTGGTGGATAAGATTCACCGAGACTGCGGAAAAAGGCGAAGACAAACAATCCTTGGCTAGGACTAGGTAATATTTGCTTATATAAGGCCAAACTCGCCATCAGCTACAGTAAGAGCTCAGATAATTGGACCGTGTGCCAGGTCGTCCAAAGTTTCCTCCCCCGAAAAAGGGGTAAAAAACAAACCGAAAAATGTGCCCCCAGAGACAAATAAAAAGAAAAAAACCACCAGACCATACTGGGAGAGCCAACTTCAACGTCCTAGCACATGGTCCAATTCTTCGAGTTCTTATGGTAGCTTAGGATGGCGACCAGCACAACTTACGCAATGTCACGGACCAATGATTAACAGTACTAGTAAACCTATATACAACAATATGTTGAAGAATGCTAGACATTCACTAGTAATTTGGCTTCGTGGTGCGGTTGGTTGTCGCACCACTCTAACACACTGGTGGTCCCTAGTTCGAGCCCAGGTGAAATCTATTTTTATTTTTTATTTTTATCCTCTCCTCTCGCGCTGGTCATCGCTTTTGCCCTGCACTATCACGAGCCCAGTCCCTTCTACATACACTGTTTTGTCTATCACTCCTGCTCCTTCCGGAGCGGCGCCACGCACGCTGCTGCAAGCCCGAAGCCTTAATACCTGTCTCCTACCAAAATCCTACCCGATATCGAAAACGATGTGCGGATTTACATGACGGCCGGTGCCAGAGAGACTTCCACCCCCAGTAGTCCCGACAAACACTGCAGTCTCTGTCTATCCTCCTTGTTTCTCCCTCTTCCCTCTCTCGCAAAGTCACCAGTGTATCATAACTCGCTAGGTGAGTCAAGCTTCCCCCTAGCGAACCATTCCGTACCGCACAGCACGCCTAGAGGCTCAACAACCCACTTGTATGTATCTTACTAGGTCAGCTAAAGATTTCCCCTTATAATTTTACGATAATGCCATTGTCACGATATCCTCCGCATGGCGGATTTGGGGCTATCAGTGCCGGAACTATACGTCGTTGGGGGAAGTGGGTGCATGCAAGCTGGGCGCGGGCATGGTGATGAGGAAATGAAAACAAGCAGGATTCGGGGCGCACAAGGTACAGTAAGGTGGAAGGGCACCAATAGTTTAAGTATATGATAGAGGGGTAGTGTGATGCAGAACTCATTTAGTGCCCAAGTCTAGCTTCACAAATACGCAATTGACCCTCGTAGGCGGCGAGGCGAGTGATCCTTCATGATGCAGATACTGTACCTTGGGTGTGCGGAAACAAAAGTGTTGTTGCACCAACCACTTTTTTTCTTTGATCACTTCTCGCTCCAGGCTAGTGATATGGTGTGAGCGACAGTACGGCGTGAGAAAGCTAGTGGAAAAGGTGGTATAGACGGAGGGATAGGTAGGGGGATATTGTTACCGTAAGTAGAAGAAGATATGGGTTGGTTGGGAAGGAAGACCGAGGAGGAGAGAATAAGAATACTGGAAGGGGCAAAGGAGAGGCATAGGGGGGTAAGGAGCGGAAGAGACGGGTAAAAGGGCGATAAGGAGAGAAGGAGGAGAGAGTGCGAAGGAGATGTTATTGGAGAGGGGAGTGGGAGTGGGGTGAGGAAAGGGTTATGTTTTGATATGGGGATGAAGAAGGGCAGACGCTTTTGATTAGCACAGAAAGCCCGAAGAGAATAAAGTCCCATAAAAAATAAAAAAGGTAAAAAAGTGTGATACGGCGAACATTTTTTGCAGACCCAAAAGATTTCGCGTTTGTAACCATCAGGGCAGTCAATCTTAGTACAATTTTCGAGGTAGAAAAAAGTCTGGCGAACGCTTGACAACGAAACAAACCATACTCACTCCCATGATCTGCTTATCGGCCAACGAGCCAACTAGAATGACTTCGCCAGACTTATCCACCACCCCAGGTAGAATAGTCCCATGCTGGGACCACCCCGCCAACAGAAAAGGTCTAATGCGAAAGGAGCAAAGTATACCATGGGTACTTATTGCGGAACAGAAAAAACTGACCAACTAACATACAGCGAGGACCAAAAAAGCAGGCATAGCTAAAACTGAAGATTCAAAGGTCCCCACCCCCGTATTCCGCATTTATGAAAATCATTCACCCCCCGCACTGCCCACTTTCTTCACCAGATGCTGCGGTCCCCGGGCAGCAGTATCAAGGTTGGTCCTATCCTCGGAAGAACCAGTTGGTTGGTCAGCCACGGCCCCTACGAGCGTTATTTTGGTCCACAAGGTTAACTTCGCCATTCTCGCCGCACAGGTCGACCCCAACCATTCTAATAATCCGTCTCTCTTGGGTGGAGAGGCCTTGCATGACGCTGTCCTTCCAACCGTCAACGACGGATGGGTCACGCTCAACATCTTCAGTTAGGCGGCCGACTTTCGCATCCATAGCTTTCTACCGGTTCGGCATCTTCGCTGCTCTCTTCCTCCACCTTC
>NW_003298986.1:253378-255891 GCF_000151645.1 Tuber melanosporum
AAGTTCAAAGTATATTGGTATAGGACGGTAAAGATCATGACAACGATCATGACGATTGCTTGCGGAAAGCAAACAACACGATCTTCGGTATCCCGGACAAGGAAGAAGAGACCAATCAAACAAACCGCCATAACATATATTCCTGTAAACAACTGGTCGAGCACCCTGGGGAAGAGCAAACCTCCTGTATCGAAGCGAAAGTTGTTGACGTAGAGAAGATTGTAACGATATACTATCCAGAAAAGACTGAACGTGCAGACATTGTAGATGAGAACCAATGGGGAGATGGCCGAGTGAACAACCCCAACACATGCCAAATTCACATGTACCGGGAAGAAAGTGCCCCATTTCGCCTGCGCAAGCCGTGTCGCCCGGACAAACTCCTGATGAGCGGTAGAGCCAACAATTGGACTAAGAATAAATTGTACGAGTAATGTCCTAATTTGTAGAATTGTTCTACCACTGACAGTGAATGCTTGTAGTAGCAGGTTCTGAGAAGAAGAGGTTGGATGCCTTCGGTAGGTTCTGGGCTAAAATTGATGGCGCAGATGCAGTGT
Organism: Tuber melanosporum; assembly: GCF_000151645.1. Taxonomy (NCBI): domain Eukaryota; kingdom Fungi; phylum Ascomycota; class Pezizomycetes; order Pezizales; family Tuberaceae; genus Tuber; species Tuber melanosporum. Next base: position 253,936 of record NW_003298986.1, read on the forward strand.
TATCCGCTAATTGCTGGAGAACGGTGGCAATACCGGATGAGAAATTGACAATGAGGAAGATCTGAATAAACAGGGAAGCAAAATACATTCCATAAACGGCCCTCGCGATGGCCATACCAGTGTGATTTCCCTGAAGTTTCGCAAATGCACGAAGGATAATGGGTAACAGTGCCACCAAGATTGCCAAACGCCTTGGATCAGGCCAAGAACAAAGTTGGGAAGCTTATCAATCCACCTCAGCCTTAGGACCGTTTCCATGAGATAATCAATCTGAGAAACCAAACCAACAATGGCGACCGGGAAAGCCCATCCAACGATCAAACCGCCGGTGGCTATAGTAATACCGGCAATGCGCAAATACCTCCGCCACCAAGAAATCTTCATATTGGACCAGTTGACGTCACCGGGAGAGACATCACGAGGGCACATCTGCTGCGGGGTGTGATGAGAAAGCGACTGACAGGCCATATTCGCGGCAACTTGCTGGTTGAACTGGATAAAAGCAAAGTTTATGAGTGGGTACTTTTCGGGCGCGCTCTGGTCCTGCTCTATCTCGACATTGAGACGGACAACTTCTTTCCGACAATAGTAAATTATGTCCACCTTCTTCCCAATGAGTGGGGTCTCCGTCCTTATCGTCAGTGTGCGTCTCGTTGAAAGTCTTGGGATATTCCTTGCTAGGACCTTTGGCTGGTAAATCCATAGAATGAGTCGCCGGTGATGTAGGTGAACTATAGTTGAAAGGGATTTCATCACCGCCGTTCTCATGATCGTCACTGACTTTGGGTCTTTTTTTCCAAAAATCCATCGAGGAGATGCACCGACTGCTGCCTGCTGACTTGGCAACGCCAGTATTACTCGATCAGTGGTAGGTATGGTCGAATCCGTTGAGGACTGCCGTTGCCATTCTCCCTGGCCACAGCTTCATTGCGAGCAAGTGTTGATCCCCTCTTTCTCTGTGTGCTGTCCTCGCCAGTTTCGGGTTCCCGAGTTTCATCAGTTTCCCGAAGTTTCTGGGGAGGTTGTTTACCAGCAACAGGAGGTTCGTCACCACCCGCCTGATATCTGTACGCCCCACTGGGCATGTGATCTTCCACCTGACCACTCAACCACCTTACGCCACCAGTTATAGTGCTAACGCCACCGATCACGCCGTGCCCGAGTCTGTGGAACCCATCATGCACAACTCTGATGGGGCCGACCTTAGTAAACCTCGACCAGCTTTTATGGGGTCTCTTGTCACGTCTGTGATGACGGAAACCTTGGGGGATCTGGTGGGGATTCCCAGAAGATAAGCCAGGTCCGCTGGCAATATCCTCTTCCGCCGCTGCATCGGTAATCCGCGCTTTTTCCGAGGAGGAACTATCCTTCTTGCTTAATTCCTTCATTTGCTTCTTCCTGGCCATTTTAATCAATTCAGTTTCCGCAGCTTCGAGACCCTCGGCAAGTTTATCTCTCTCCTCGACGCTCCCCTGAAGCTCCTCATATTCACTAACATGGTAGCCCAACCCTATCGGTCAGAGGGGAAGACCTACTGGTTGATCCAAACATTCCGAACTCAACCAGGAAACACATCGTACAGCCCAACCAGCGCCTCAACCGTCAACCACTTTCTCGGAATACTGGAAACTAGAACCGTAGTAGCACTAGCTCGAAGCCTGTGCTGCGGGGAAGTCAAATACGCCTGCCGCAGCAGGATATACGCCCGGAGTTCATGATAGAACACATAACAGAACACGATAACCACGCCAACTACCAACAGATGGCGTTTGACCATATTTGTCTGGCCTGTTGGGTTAACATATCTCCTTCCAAGAATCATATTCATCACCCGGGTGTCTTACCCCACTAACCGTCTGTGCCATCAGGCTTGACAGATCCCAGGCCAAGAAATAGCCCCACAATTCCCTCACGTCCCTTCCTAGCGGCCCATGAGAGTGCTGTTCGACGAAAGTA
>NW_003298986.1:256068-263967 GCF_000151645.1 Tuber melanosporum
TATTTGTTTTATCCATTATCAGGCCAGAAATGGAATGATTTGTGGCCTGACTTTCTGGATGTTGTCCATAATTCGGGAAGAAGGGTGTTGTGCCTATCGTTTCTTGTTTTCCGTTATTGTATGCAAACTCATCCATCAATCAGAGCTTGTACCAATCATCTTGCTGATAATTGACATAGGCCTGTAGATATTACTCAAGTATTGTATTTACCAGTTCACTTTGTTTCACGGCTGCGGGTGGAATGCGCTGCTTAGCCGATTCTGTATCCCTATTTCTCCAGCTACCTTTTACCATAATCCTGATATGAATAGTATTCCTCCATCTGTAATGATATTCTTCGGAAAGCCATGCAGTCTGAAGCCCTCTTCGAAGAATGTCCATAAGAAATTTGGTACATCCATATTCTTTTTGAATAGAACGAAATGGCTCATTTTGGTCAGGCGATCAACCATGACCAAGAAGCTATCATACCATGCCCCTTGAGTTAGGTTCATAATAAGATTCAGAGTAATAGTTTCCTAAGGTTGTTTGGGAACCTTGTTTGATTTCAAGAATCCAGTATGTACGGATTTAGCTGTTTTCATTTGTAGACGTATGTGATAATTCTTGACAAATCTTTCAACATTTTCATGTAATCCTGGTACATGAAATCTCTTCGTGATGAATGCCATAGTTTTAGACATCCATCCATGTCCTGCCACTGGGATATCATGATGTTGTATGATATTCCTCCTAATCCTTTTGTCTTTCAGAATCCCTTTCTTTCTATCGTACTACCTCTCTCCATCCTTCTATTTGCAAAAACCCAGTGTGACTCCCTTCATTTCTCTTTTGCACTCTGTCAATGCTAGCTATATGGCCTGGATGGTCGTGTCCTTTTCATATACCTCCTGGATTGCATTTTCTATGTGACAGGTGAAGTTGAGTGTAGTGCTTATTTCAAGGTATATATTCGGTAGCAACATTCATACTTTTGTCTTATCCTTTTGTCGTCCTTGGTTTGAGGTTCTTCTCTTGCAATTTAGATGAGTGCGTCAGCTTTTCCACCAGTGCATATTCGATTTCCCAGTTGTATTGGTGGAGGTGTTCTATGTATCATATGTGGTGGTCGTTTAGTTCCTTCACTATCATGAACGGGACCCATTTCTTATGATTAGTGAAGACTCTGACCAGATAGTCATTGTTCAGCACATATCTCCTCCATTTTTTCAGTACATGACCTATTGCTAATAGTTCTATATTAGCAACTTCATAGTTGCATTTTTTCCTGCAGTTATTGCCTTTGATAGATAAGACTTTGGCCGCTTTTTCGGTCTGCACATTGTTGTAACAGTATACCAGAGCATATATATTTCCAGGTGTCTGTTTTGATCTTCGTCCTTTGTTTTGGGTGGAAATCGATCAGTATTGGTGCAAATGTCAGATGTGTTTTGATAGCATTTGAAGCCTTTTATTCTGTTTCTCACCAGTTCCATTTCTTGTCTTTTTTTGTTAGGTTGTATAGTGGTTTCGCAAGCTTGCTAGACCCTTCTATGAACCATCAATAAAAGCTGCAGAATCTCAGGAAGCATTAATCATCCACTTTTTGTTGGGTTTAGCACGGTCCCATATTGCTACAACTTTGATTGGATCAACTTCAACTCCATTTCAGATGATGACGAATAGAAGGTATTCGGTCTCTTTTTTATGTAATTTGCATTTTGTTGATTTGATCATCATTACTGATTCTTGTATTGCGGTAATGATATTGCTGACATCCCTTTGATGTTGTTACATGCTTTCTAAGTATATGAGTACATTATCTAAGCAAATGATGGAGCATATGCCAAGGTACTTCTTAAGTACTTTATTGATCCATTGCTGGAATGAAGCTAGTGCATGGGGAAACTCGAAGAGCATAACCAGCTATTCGAAGATTCCAAATCGTGTGGCGACCGTGGTCTTCCATTCATCTCGTTCCCTGATTCAGATATTCCTATAACGTGTTCGCAATGTGCTAATCACATTATTGCTAAGGGTATGATAGTTGGTAGGTGGCCTGCTCTATCAGAGAAAAGGAGAGAGCTGAAAACTAAAGGAGGATTCGAATATATACTGAGAAACGAAACAGTAATCATTCAATCAAGTATAATTAAAATACAGTCTGTTGAAGTCTACCTTTTCCATCGTGGAAACAGGCAGTCTTGTAAATACACAAATCTTGCCCATGTCTAGTATGAATGAAAATAATCAAAGGTATTAACCGATATCCTTTGGTAAAACAAATTAAGTATCAAAGCGATACTTAAAACAAAACATAAACCAAAACCAAGCAACAAACAATACTTAAAAAAAACCAAGTATCAAAGCAATACTTTCATCAAAACATAAAACAAAAGTAAGTATCAAATGATACTTCAAACAAACAAAGTATCAAAGCGATACTTAAAACAAAACATAAAACAAAACTAAGAACTAAGTAATCATACTAGTTACAATTATGGTAGGCATCCTAGATGTTAAGTTTGGTGAAGTACTTTGCTAAGTGTAATCGGTCCAATACTGTAACTGATACGAGTACTTGGTTATTGGTTTTGTTTTATGTTTTGTTTTAAGTATCGCTTTGATACTTGGTTTATTTTAAGTATCGTTTAATACTTAGTTTTGTTTTATGTTTTTTTTTAAGTATCGCTTTGACACTTGGTTTGTTTTAAGTATCGTTTAATACTTGGTTTGTTGTAAGCATTGTAAGTGATACGGGTACTCAGTTATTGGTTTTGTTTTATGTTTTGTTTTAAGTATCGTTTGATACTTAGTTTGTTTTAAAGTATCGCTTGATACTTGGTTTTGTTTTATGTTTTGTTTTAAGTATCGTTTGATACTTGGTTTGTTTTAAAGTATCGTTTGATACTTGGTTTTGTTTTACAGTTTGTTTCAAGTATCATTTGATACTTGGATTATTTTAAAGTATCGTTTGATACTTGGTTTTGTTTTATGCTTTGTGTTAAATATCGTTTGATACTTGGTTTGTTTAAAGTATCGTTTGATACTTGGTTTGTGTTAAGTATCGTTTGATAGTTAATTAGTTTTACAAAAGTGTATCGATTGATACCTTTGATTAGTTTCGTTCATGCTAGACATGAACAGATTCATGTATTTAAAGACTGCCTGTTTCTAAGATAGAAAAGGCAGATTTCGATAGACAGTATTTCAATATACTTGGTTGAACAGTTACTTCTTTGTTCCTCAGTATACCCTCGAAGCCTGCTTTAGTTCTCATCTCTCGCCTCCTCTATTGCAGAGCAGACCACCTGCCAACTATCGTATCTGTTACCATTAGCTTGATTAGCACTTTGCGAACACATTATATTTTTTTAACCTCAGTAAGTGGTTAAGAACCTGTTCCCGGATTTAGGCCTGATCAACCTATCAATATCCACCACAGAACGCTAGTGGAGAGAAGTGGCAGAATCACGGCATATTTGGCTTCATCTCAAATGCAACATAGAGTAATTGACGACCAGGAGTGGGAAGCAAATCCTATGACAAGACCTTACAAGACAGAAACAACCCCGGCACTCTGCTAAGGAGCTAGGAGAATCTGCAAACACGGAAGACACACAGCCCGTAGGTGAACACACTTCTACTCCTGCAAAGAAGCCTTCCTTTAAGCCTCCAATCGACCCCGAATCCAGTAGCGAATCAGACATGGCGAGTAAAGGAGGAGGGCCCTCTGGAGGAGGAAACTCTTGGGCTCGGCCTGAAGAAGAGGAAGTACCTGCAGCATTTGAAACCTGTAAGTTTAAACTCCACCTCCAAGCAAAGTTTACAGGAGAAGGAAAAGACCTCAAACCCGAAGCCTTTGACCGATGGGCGACTGAGCTTACACACTATCTCCTCCTGCAAGGGAAAGATGTGGAAGACCCTATAACCGGAATATACATCAGATCATTCTGCGAAGGAAAGGCAACTGACACATACTAGCAATGCTATAAGGAGTATGGCCATAATGTAAGATTAAGAGGATCTACAGTTCTCGAGTACCTGAAATGCCGATTCCAATCCTCTATCACCAATGACCTCTTATACAATAAATTCAACGAGCTCCAGCAGGTTAATGGAATGTATGTCAAAAGAATCACAGATGTAACTACAGATCTAATGATGTATAAAAACCAAATGAAGAAAAGAAGTATTTCCCGCTACATCCTTAAGCGACAATTCTATCATACAATGCATACTATACTCCCGTGAGAGGTAGAACCACTTGAGGAAGACAATGATGATATTGTAATAATAATTGCAAGAGCAGAATGAAAGGATGCCATCTTCCATGAAACCAAGGCATACAAAATATGGATATCCCCTAGCAGTAATAGGCAACCACAAGACAAGTCCTCCAACAACTCTGAAGAAGATACCCTCAGAGGTTTCAAAAAGAAATCAAAATCCTTCAAAGAATCAAGATGACAGAAAGGAGAATGTTTTGAATGTGGAAAAACAGGACATGTGGCAAAAAACTGCCCTCTGAAGAAAGGGAAAGGAAGGGCAATTAAGCAAGAAGTATCGGCCAACAATGTTGAGAACGATAGTAATGATTCCCAATCCAGCCAATATGAGGAGATCCATATCCACTATATCCATGTGGAATGCAATAGTATCTGGCCTCCAGCCTAATTCAAAACACATAGCACCCTAGAAGGTACTATCCTGATCAATTGTAAGAAGGCTCGAGTCCTATTCGACACTGGGGCGATTGAAAGAGATATGATCAGCAATGCCTTTGTCTCTGTCCATGGACTCCCAACCCGAGACCTTAACCAACCTATAGCAGTCAATATGGCAGTAAAGGGATCACGATCAACAAGCCATAAAGCTTGCAGCGCCACTATTCGACTTGGCTCTGCTGTCCTACCTCCCCAGGAGAGGCTAGTTAAAAATCTAGCCAAATACGATGCCTTGATAGGGATGCCATTCCTGAATCGCCACAGAGCGGTAATCAGGTGTGAGGAATCAACCATCGATTTCCCAGACCAAAAGGTCAGAGTGTCTTGCAAGTCAACAAGCGGAGAATACCAAGCCACAGTTTGTGAAGCAACTGCTCAACACCTATTGGATGAATACTCTGATGTTTTCCGTGATCAGATTCCTGAAGAACTACCGCCTATGAGAGAAGTGAACCATCACTTGCGTCTCTGAGACACCTCCAACCTTAAGAACCAACTCACCTACTCTATCTCTGATGTATACAAAAGCCGTTATGTGACTGGATCAACCAACAACAAAGAAGAGCAGTCATGTACTGAGCAGAAGCCCCAGGTGCCACTCCTATATTTGTTCAACCCAAAGCAGATGGCAAAAGAATCCGCCCCTTGGTTGACCTCAAACTATGGAATAAAAACACGGTTATGGACAGCTCCGCTATCCCAAATCAAACACAAATCCTGAAGGCTGTTGGACGAGCTTGATTCCAAAGCAAGATTGACCTAAGCGATACCTACTTCGAAACAAGGTTAGATCCGGAATTCGAATGCTACAACAGTTTTAAAACACCCTTTGGAAGTTTCATTAGCTGCGTTATGTTGCAATGTGATATGAATGCGCCCACCACCATTATGTGAGTTATGGAAAACCTCCTAAGCGAATACCTCCACCATTTTGTATGGATTTACATCAATGATATTCTCATTTTATTGAACATGAAAATAGAAGATACCTACCATATAGGTTTGGTTTGTACCAAACTAAGGGAAGCTAAGTTCTACGCTAGAAGAAACAAATCAATCCTGTTTACAGCTAAGCTCGATATCCTAGGACATCTGATAGATGGCAAAGCAATACACGCTGCCCCTGGAAAAATATCCTGCTTAACAGAATGGACAACACCCCAAAATTACAAGGAACTCATGCGATTCTTAGGACTTGTCAACTATATCTCCCAGTTCTTACCACACCACGCCACTGTGACAGCACCACTTACAGACCTTACCAGCAATGCAGGATTTGTCTGGACCCACACTCATGACCAAGCCTTTACTAACATCAAGGAATTGATTAAAAGTGCCAATATTATGCAACCTATTGACTACAGTAAACCAGACCCTATATGGCTGATTTCTGATGCATCGGATGTCGGAATTGGAGCATGGGTGGGACAAGGAGCCTCTCATGAAACGACAAGACCAGCAGCATTACACAGCAGGAAGTTCACTAATTCACAGATGAACTATGGAACGACGAATAAGGAAGCCCATGCTGTGATTGATGCTCTTGCTGCTTTCAACCACATCCTGATGGGAAATACCTTCACCATTCTTACTGACAACCAACCTCTCACTAATCTTCAAACAGAAATGATACCTGGAAGAAGCAGAATACGATGGATAGGTGAGATCAGCAAATACGATGCCAAGATCATCTATACCCCTGGAAGAACGAACTATTTAGCTGATGCTCTCTCCCGCCTATATGAGACTCAAGAACTCACAGACCCTCCTCTTGTTCATGACCACACAAGACAAAGTAAAGACAGCCCTGACGACACCTCCAATGAACAAGAACCATCGATGGCGACCGCCAGCTCTGCCGCTCCCTCCAATCGTTTCTCTTACACCATGTACCGAGCTGCCAGAACAAAATGAGGAAAAGATATTGATGACGAGTGGAAATATGATTGCACCCTCCGCAGCACACCTCCTCTCGAACTTGAACCAAGTAAACTCCACAAGTTCCACTGTTACCTCAATACTTGCTCCTTTCACCAGACTGAAATTAAATTCGGCAACAGATACCAGCGACCGTACTATATGTCTGCAGATGATTCTAAAACACACCAGTGTCGACACAGCAGAATGAGCAGAAGAAATAATGGATGAAGATGGATCGACCTAACCTCCCCTTACTCTTAATCCTGCCCCAAGACGATATCAAGGTCTTGAAGAACTGGAACAAGCAGCAGCCTATGTGGATGTAATATCCGACCTACACACCCCGCAGTCCGCACCGCTATCCTCTCCTCCCATAATCCATTTACAACCACTATACAGTGGACCCTTACGAGTATACAACCATGAAACCATTGTTTCAGTCATGCCTCCCACGATTCCCGAACATCACCGACAACTCTATGAAACCTTTGAAGAAAAGGAAGCCCCCATTGAACAAACAAGAGGATCTCTCATTCTGGATGAATAAGATGTTAGGTCAACTACAGAAGAATTAACCTCCACTTTCCGAAGTCAAATGATAGCAGGATATCGCCATGACCCGATCTACTTCAAAGCTCTGGATAGTTCCAGACATGGAGATCTCGCCCCCTACAACATATTCAATGGAATGGTTTATACTAGCACCTGGTATGGTGAACATTGCCTATAAATTCCGAAACGCTATATGTTCAATGGAATGACTATTAGAGAATATGTCATTACCGAAATCCACAACAAAGGACACCATAGTGCGGACCGCAACCTCCAATATGCCTCGGAATATGTTTACTGGCCTGCAATGCAAAAACGACTTCTGCGATTTCGTTAAACAATATGTACTCTGCCCGGCAAATAAGCAGCAAACATAACTACCAGAAGGGAAAGTGCAGACCCTCCAACTACCATGTGAAATATTCGAATCCTAGGCCATCGATTTTGCAGGACCATTCAACAAGTCCGCCGGATACGACACTATGTTGGTAGCTGTGGATTGGCTTTCTGAATACAAATGGTTGATATTAATGAAGGTTACTGATTCTTCCAAAGACACCTGGAATAACCTCCAATGATACCTATTCACCCCACCTGGATACCTATTATCTATTGTCAGTGATGCTGATCCCTGTTTCACTGACAGATTCTGGAAGCGAACCTTGACCTCCCACAGAATCAAAATACAATCAGAGGTGTCCCGGGATTTGGGTTGGTGGA
>NW_003298986.1:264275-265961 GCF_000151645.1 Tuber melanosporum
TGCCGCATATATCAATGCCGGATTTTCAGATACCTTGGGAATGTCTCCATACAAGGCAATCATAGCGGCTACTACCCTCTCCTACCTACAACTCTATTCAAGAACTCCTCAGTCACTGCCTCCTATGACCACCTAAACCGCCATCAACCAATTCGGAATAATGCCTTCCAAGCTTTTAAAGCTGCCCGATTCTCAAGCACCACTATTGCTCACAAACGACGATGCAAACATGTTCCTATTCTACCAGGTGATATGCTCATGGTACATGGAAACATGTTTAATACCAAGGTTGGATGCAGCAAGAAACTACAACCCCAATGGCGAGTACCTTTCAAGGTCTTATCCATTGACGAGCATACAGAAAACTACACTGCCTGGATGGATGAATGCATGTACCACCGCAATACTGTAGTCTTCTATGCCTCTGCTGTCAAGCGATTCTACCGAAATGACAACTCCAAGTTCCCTGGAAGACCCCACTCTCGACCTCTACCTATCATCGTTGACAAGAAAGATGAAAGGAAAGTTGAATAAATCCGAAACTACCGCCTGTAGCAGGGGAAGGATCAGTTCCTGGTCAAATGGAAAGGAGATCCAATGGGTGAAAAGAGGTGGGAACAGCTAGAAGGACTGGAGTACGCAATGGATATGGTGAATGACTGGTGGAAAAACAACATGCCAAACAAATTCCGCATCCTATCGATCAATTACATCACCATGTGCTGGACACCTACGATGCCCAAGACAGAGTGATGGCATGCCTAACTCAAATTAAGGGATGAGCTTTAGGCACTATACTTTGAGTCAGAATTCAAAAGCAGCGATGAGGAAAACCAGGCCATGGAGCAGGCTCTTGGTAACCATATCTGACCACTGTTGTTCATCCGAATATCATAACGATATCAAACTATGTAGAAGTCAATGTGATGCTGCGACAACAGATTATTGGACTCTGGTTGAAACTTGATGTTATCCAACTTGAAGACTATTTCGCTATCCTCTGGATAGACTACTGTCCTGATGGCAATAATGCTTGGGTAGATGCGCGGCATGAATCTGGTATTCCTGACTAATGTGATTTGCATTTCTTTGAGTCCCAATGTTTTCTTAGGATTTCTTCTTGTTCCTGGTATGACACATATGATAAAGGACTGATAGCGGAAACGGAAGCCTTTAGTTTCTCGGACTCCACTTTTGACGATTATTAGGTTTTATTTATTTAAACTGTTGTTTCATTTTAGGGAATGTAACTGGTATGGGTACTTGGTTATTGGTTTTCATTTTTGTTTTGTTTTAAGCATGGTTTGATACTTGGTTTGTTTTAAAGTATGGTTTGATACTTGGTTTGGTTTTATGTTTTGTTTTAAGTATCGTATAATAATTGGTTTATTTTAAGTATGGTTTGATACTTAATTAGTTTTACCAAAGTATATCGATTGATACCTTTGATTAGTTTCATTCATGCTAGACATAAACAGATTCGTGTATTTAAAGACTGCCTGTTTCTAAGATAGAAAAGGCAGATTTCGATAGACAGTATTTCAATATACTTGGTTGAATGGTTACTTCTTTGTTCCTCATCACACCCTCAAAGCTTCCTTTAGTTCTCAGCTTTTGCCTCCTCTCTGGAAGAGCAGGCCACCTGCTACAACCCCCCACTCGCTACACATAGGTCGTGTTGTTATC
>NW_003298986.1:266395-271887 GCF_000151645.1 Tuber melanosporum
TCCCATGGCAAGATCTTACAAGAAAGAAACATCCCCAGTGCTCTGCTAAGGAGCCGGGAGATCCTGCAAACATGGAAGGCACACAACCTCCAGGATATTTTCCATCTACACGAGCAAAAAAGCCTTCCTTTGAACTCCTGATCGACCTCAAATTTAGAAGCAAATCAGATATGGCTAGTAGAGGAGGAGGGCTCTCAGGAGGAGGAAAATCTCAGGCTAGGCTTTAAGAAGAGGAAGTACCCACAGTATTTGAACCCCCTAAGTTCAAATTCCACCTCCCAGCGAAGTTTATACAAAAAGGAAAAGACATCAAACCTGAAGCTTTCAATTGATAGGCGGCTGAACTCACACACTACCTTCTCCTACAAGTGAAAGATGTGGAAGACCCTACAACCAGACTATATATTGGATCATTCTGCGAAGTAAAGGCAACTGATACATACCAGCAATGCTATAAGGAATACGGTAGAAATGTAAGATTAAGAGGATCCACTGTTCTCGATTATTTGAACAGCAGATTCCAATCCGCTATCATCAACGACCTCCTATATAACAAATTCAACCAGCTCTACCACGTCAATGGAACGCATGTTAAGAGAATCACAGATGTAGTTATGGATCTGATGATGTATAAGAACCGAATGAAGAAAGGAAGCATTGCTAACTACATCCTTAAGGGGCAATTCTATAATGCCATGTGCCCTACCCTCTGGCGAGAGGTAGAACCACTCATGGAAGATAACGATAATTGTGCAATAATAATTGCAAGGGCAGAACAACAGGATGCCATCCTCCATGAAATCAAGGCATACAAGACACAGACATCTTCTAGCAGTAACAGGCAACCACGATACAAGCCTTCCGGCAACTCTGATGATGATATCCCACGGCCTTTCCAGAAGAAAACCTAATCCTGCAAAGAATCGAGACGACAGAAAGGAGAATGCTTTCAATGCGGAAAAACGGGACACATGGCAAGGAACTGTCCTACGAAGAAAGGGAAACGGAAAGCAATTAAGCAATAGGTATCGGCCAACAATATTGAGAGCAATAGTGATGATGCCCAATCCAGCGAATATGAGGAGGTCCATATCAGATATATCGATGGGGAGAGCAAGAGTGTCTGACCTCTGGCTACATTTAAAGTACATACCACCTTGGAAGGTACTATTCCCATCAATGGCAAGAAGGCGCGAGTCCTATTCGACACTGGTGTCATCAGAAGTAACATGATCAGCAATACCTTTATCACTATTCATGGACTCCCAACTTGAGATCTTAACCAACCTATACCAGTCAATATGGCAGTAAAGGGATCACGATCCACAAGCCATAAAACCTGCAGTGCAACTATTCGACTCAGTTCTGCCATCCTACCCCCCCAGGAAATGCCAGTCGGAAACCTAGCCAAATATGATCCCTTGGTAGGGATGCCATTCCTCAATCGCCACAAAGTTGTAATCAGGTGTGGGGAATCAACCATCCATTTCCCAGATCAGAAGGTCAGAGTCTCTTGCAAGCCAACAAGTGGATAGTACTAAGCTGCAGTCTGTGAAGCAACTGCTCAATGCCTATTGGATGAGTACTCTGATGTTTTTCCTGATCAGATTCCCGAAGAACTACCGCCTATGAGAGAAGTGAACCACTACATCCGTCTCCGAGACCCCTCTAATCTTAAGAACCAACCTACATATTCTATCCCTGACCATTACAAAAACCCACTGTGTGATTGGATAAACCAACAATAAAAAAGAGGAGTCATCTACCGAGCAGAAGCACCAGGTGTCGCACCTATGTTTGTCCAACCCAAAGCAGATGGCAAAAAAATTCGCCCCCAGATTGACCTCAAACTACGAAATGAAAATACAGTTATGAACAGCTCCGCTATCCTAAACCAAACCCAAATCCAGAATGCAGTTGGACGGGCTAGATTCTGAAGCATGATTGACCTAAGCGATGCCTACTTCCAAACAAGGTTAGATCCAGAATCCGCACACTACAACAGTTTCAAAACACCCTTTACAAGTTTCATTAGCCAAGTTATATTACAAGGTGATATGAATGCACCTGCCACCTTTATGAGAATTATGGAAAACCTCCTAAGTGAATACCTCCACTATTTTGTATAGGTTTACATCGATGATATCCTCATTTTCTCAAATGCCAAAATTGGATACACCTACCATATAGGTTTGGTTTGTACAAGGCTAAGGGAAGCTAAATTCAGCGCTAGCAGAAACAAATCCATTGTATTTGCCGATAAGCTCAATATCCTAGGACATGTTATAGATGACAAAGGGATACACACAGTCCCCAGAGAAATATCCTGTTTAACAGAATGCACAACACCCCAGAATCAAAATGAACTCATGCAATTCTTAGAACTGGTCAACTATGTCGCCCAATTCCTACCACACCAAGCTACTGTGATAGTGCCACTCACTGACCTTAGAGGCAAAGTGGAATTTGTCTGGACTCACACTGACTACCAAGCTTTTACCAACATCAAGGAATTGATTGAGAATGCCAATGGTATATGGCCTATTAACTACAGTAAACCAGACCCGATATGGCTAATTACTGATGCATCGGATGTTGGAGTTGGAGCATGGATTGGACAAGAAGCCTCTCATGAAGTGGCAAGACCTACGGAATTACACAGTAGGAAGTTTATTAACTCACAGATGAACTATGGAACTACAGACAAAAAAGCCCTTGCAGTAATCGATGGTCTTGCCGCTTTCAACCATATCCTAATGGGAAATACCTTCACCATTGTTCCCAACCACCAACCTCTCACTAACCTTAAAACCAAAAAAAAGGTTCCTGGAAGGAGAAGAACACGATGGATAGGAGAAATCAGCAAATACGATGCAAAAATCATCTATAATCCTGGAAGAACGAACTATTTTGCTGATGCTTTCTCCTGCCTATATGAAAATCAAGAACTCACAGATCCTCCTCTTATTCATGATCATACAAGACAAAGCGAAGATAGCCCTGACAACGCCACCTATGAACAAGAACCATCAATAGCTACCACCAGTACTGCCTCTTCCTCCAATCCTTTCTCTTACACCATGTACAGAGCTGCCGGAACAGAACCAGGAAAGGACATTGATAATGAATGAAAAGATGATTACACCCTCTGCAGCACACCTCCTCACGAGCTTGAGTAAAGCAGACTCTCTTGGTCTCATTGCTACCTCGATACCTGCCCCTTTCACCAGACTGAAATTAAATTCAGCAACAGATCCCTGGGACTGTACTATATGTCTGCGAATAATTCCAAAAATACCAGTTTCGACACTGCAGAAGAAGCAGAAGAAATAATGGATGAAGACGGATCGACCCAATCTCCCCTTGCCCTCAATCCAGTTCCAAGACGACACCAAGGTCTTGAAGAACTCGAACAAGCAGCAGCCTACGTGGATGTAATATCTTACCTACAACCTCCGCAGTCAGCACTGCCATCCTCTCCCCCCATACCCAATTCACAACCACTGTATGGTGGACCCTTACGAGTATACAACAATGAAACAATTGTTTCTGTCATACGTCCTACAATTTCTGAGCATCGCCAACAGCTCTATGACACCTTTGAAGAAGTAGAAGCCCCTATCAAACCGACAAGAGGATCTGTCATTAAGGATGAACGAGATGTTCGATCAACTAAAGAAGAACTAACCTCCCCTTTCCGAAGCCAAATGAGAGCAGGATATCACCATGACCCGATCTACTTTAAAGCTATGGATAGCTCCAGACATGGAGATCTCGCCCCTTACAACATATCCAATGGAATAGTCTATACCAGTATACGTTATGGTGAACATTGTCTATACATCCCGAAAGGCCATATGATCAATTGAATGACTATTAAGGAATATGTCACTACCGAAATCCACAACAAAAGACACCATCGTGTGAACCGCAACCTCCAATATGCCTCAGCATATGTTTAATCGCCTGAAATGCGATAGGACATCCGTGCTTTCGTTAAACAATGTGAACTCTGCCAGGCAAATAACCACAACTACCTGAAGGGAAAGTCCGGACCCTCCAGCTACAATGTGAAATATTCGAATCCTATGCCATCAATTTTGTAGGACGATTCAACTAGTCGTCCAGATATGACACTATCTTAGTAGCGGTGGATCTGCTTTCTGGATACACATAGCTCATACCAATGAAGGTTACCGATTTCTCTAAAAACACCTGGAATAACCTCCAATGATACCTATTTACCCCCCATGGGTACCCATTATCTATTGTCTGTGAAGTGGATCCCCGTTTTACCACCAGACTTTGGAAGCCAACCTGGACCTCCCTCGGAATCAACCATATTCTGGCTGCTCCTGGGTAGCATGAGACTAATGGCCAAGCTGAACGAAAGATCCACGAAGTCACGACTGGAATTAGGAATATGTTCAATGAACGACAGACGAACTGGGAACCAGGACTCATTGAGCTCGCTGCATATATTAATGCCAAATATTCAGACACCTTAGCAATGTCTCTATTCAAGGCAATCTTCGCCTATCAATACCTCCTCCTACCTACAACCCTATTCAACAATTCTCGGTCCCTGCCTCTGATGACCACCTAAACCACCATCAAGCAACACGAAATGATACCTTCCAAGCTATTAAAGCTGCCCGATTCCAGAGTACTACTACTGCTCAAAAGCGACAACATAAACATGTTCCTATCCCACTAAGTGGTATGCTCATAGTACATGGAAAAATGTTTATTACCAATGTTAGATGCAGCAAGAAACTACAACCCTGATGGCGAGGACCTTTCAAGGTCTTATCATTCGATGAGCATACAGAAAACTACACTGTCCAGATGGATGGACACATGTACCACCGCAATACTGCACTTTTCCAAACCTCTGCTATTCAGCCATTCCACCCAAATGACGACTCCAAGTTCCCTGGAAGAATCCACTCACAACTAGTACCTATCATCATTGATAAGAAAGATGAATGAGAAGTTGAAGAAATCCAAGACCACGGCCTTTGGCATGCAAATGATCAGTTTCTGGTCAAATGGAAGAGATACCCAACAAGGGAAAACAGCTGGGAAATGCTAGAAGGACTAGAGCACGCTATTGATATGGTGAATAATTGGTGGAAATACAATATGCCAAATGAATCCCTCCCCCCAACAATCAATTACATTACCATATGCTAGACACTAACGATGCCTGAGACTGAGCGATGGCAGATAGAACTCAAAGCTAGGGATGAGTTTTGGGCACCATATTTTGAGTCAGAATTCGCAAGCAGGGATGAGGAAAATCAAGCTATAGAACAAGCTCTCAACAACCTCATCTGATCACCATCCACTATCCGAATACTATAATGATGTCAAACTATGTGGAACTCAATGTGAGGCTGTGACAATAGATTATTAGACTGTTGTTGAACTGCGATGTTATCTAACTTGAAGACTACTTCGCCCTCCTCGGAATAGACTGCTATCCATAT
>NW_003298986.1:272014-308472 GCF_000151645.1 Tuber melanosporum
TCTTAGAATTTCCTCTTGTCCCTGATATGACACTTATGATGAAGAGCTGATAGCGGAAACTGAAGCCTTTAGTTTCTCGGACTCTGCTTTTGATGATTATTAGGTTTGTTTATTTAAACAATTGTTTTGTTTTGAGGAATGTAACCGGTACAGGTACTTGGTTATTTGTTTTGTTTTATCTTTTGTTTTAAGTATCGCTTTGATACTGGGTTTGTTTTAAGTATCATTTGATACTTAGTTTTGTTTTATGTTTTGTTTCAAGTATCACTTTAATACTTAGTTTGTTTTAAGTATCATTTGATACTTAGTTTTGTTTTATGTTTTGTTTTAAGTATTGCTTTGATACTTAATTAGTTTTACCAAAGTGTATCAATTGATATCTTTGATTAGTTTCGTTCATGCTAGACATGAACAGATTTGTGTATTTCAAGACCGCCTGTTTCTACAATAGAAAATGCAGACTTCGACAGACCATATTTCAATATACTTGGTTGAACAGTTACTTCTTTGTTCCTCAGTACACCCTCAAAGCCTCGTTTAGTTCTCAGCTCTTGCCTTGTCTCTGGTAGAGCAGACTACCTGTCAACTCTCATTCCTTTACTGAAAACGTGTCTAGCACCTCGTGAACACGTTACAAATACTTCTCCAATCAAGTGTAGCCAATACCGATGCTTCTTGGTAACTGAATTGAGTACTTTGTAATTGACACGGAGTCTCATCTTTCCATCCTTTTTCTTGACTAATAGTATAATAGATCATCCTGATATTAAGGAGGCTCTGATTCATCTCCAATGCAGGTTTTGCTCAAATTACTTTCTGGATTCTTCCAGCTCTGTTTCTACTAGTGGGTATAGCTTTTGGTACGGAATCTTCTTTGGCTTTCCTTTTTTTTGTTCTTGTCCAGTTAAATCTTGCAGTTGATTGCTGGTGTTTTGGGTGATAAATCCATGGCTTCCCCTTCCTAGAATAGGTTTGTGAATCGATGGTAGTCATTTTGTAATGTGTTCACAAAGTGCCAGTCATGTTATCGGGAGTGATACGATAGTTGGCAGGTGGCCTGCTCTTCAAGAGAGAAGGCAAGAGCTCAGAACTAAAGGAGGCTTTAAGGGTGTACTGAAAAGCGAAGAGGTAACCGTTCAACCAAGTATATTGAAATACTGTCTGTCAAAGTCTGCCTTTTCTATCGTGGAATCAGGTGGTTTTTAACTACACAAATCTGTTCATGTCTAGCATGAACAAAACTAATTAAAGGTATCAATTGATACACTTTGGTAAAACTAGTTAAGTATTAAAGCCATCCTTAAAATAAAACATTAAACAAAACCAAGTATCAAACGATACTTAAAACAAACCAAGTATCAAAGCCATACTTAAAACAAAACTTATAACAAAGCCAAGTATCAAACGATACTTAAAACAAACCAAGTATTAAAGCGATACTTAAAACAAAACATAAAACAAAACCAATAACCGAGTACCCATACTGGTTACGTATTTGGAATCAATTCTTTCAATTCCATTTTGCTTTAGTATTTCTTATCTTGGATCACTAGCTCATGCTGATATTGATTTTTACAGAGACCACTTTTTCATCTTCATATGTCCATTTGAGAATTCCTGTAGTATATCCTCCTCACTAGCACTGTCCGAAGACCTGTGCCCTGATCTATTTCCTCTTGATCTTTATTATATCAGGCTGGATTTACTGTATTCTTCTGACCCTCTTGTCTCTACTTATAAAGTCTTCTAGTTGATCCACTTCATACTGTTCTTCATTATTGATCTGTTTAATAATCAATTATGTGATTTAATCCCCTTTTAGAATCTTATATTCTTTGTGCACCAGGTTGGCCAGAACAACCTTTCTTTTACTGTTATAGTCGGCATCAATTACCATTGCATTAGTTATGATGTAACGATCCCTCTTTGGATAGTTAGTGCTTGGCGATGGGGAACGATACTTCTCTTCCCGTCTTCTTCTTCTCTTTGTCTTACGATAGCTCTAGGCCTCTGCCTACGTTACCGATGGTACAAGACCTTTGTCTTCTATCAGGACCGCTTATTGTAAGCTTTCTCTAACTCTTCTTCGTAAGAGTCGTTCCTTGGCGTAAGGATAAGGTTGCAATAAAGATAAAGATCGTAAAGGTATTTTATATTCATTAAAGTAATAAGTAGGAAAAGTACTTAGAACAAAGCGTGAAGAACCTATCTTCCTCAGCCGCATCGGCCTCCTTATATAGTGTTCTTCCCACCTTTAGTTATGTGACCTAAAGTGGTCACATGTGCGAAAATAAATCATAACAAACTAGTCATATGACCAAAGCGATCACATGCTCAAAACCCATGACCTCATAGCGAGGTCATGTGCGAAACTCATAAACCAATCATAACGCAATAAACAAGTCATATGACTCGACTGAGTCATATGCATGAAACCCATGATATCATGATGAGGTCATGTGCGAAACATAAATCATATGCGCAAGGCTTACCCGTAAGGCACACTCGTCATGCGCATGTCCCATGACTCATACTTGAGCCATGTGCGAAAGCATCACAAATCCCACACATAACTAATCATATAACCTGAATAGGTCATGTGCGTGAAACAATAACATACCTGTAACTCATAACCATGTATCACATGAAAACCCTTTCCTCGCTAAGCCACGTTCGTGACACATGAGTAGACGTTTGACTGTGAGACTACTACATGGTACTATCCACCTATAGGTGCCATCTTATAGTCTAATCACTAGTCTTGTCGCTATCATTGCCTGCCTATTAGCAGGTATCTTCATCCTATCATTGGCATAAAGGTTATGTCCTGCCATCCTCTTGGAACTGTTGGTAGGCCCTTTTGCCTCTTGGTCTAGTCTTTGGATGCGGACTTTCTTGTCTCATAGTATTTTGGCGAACTTTCTTCTTCTGCTTCTACTATTAGTAGTGAGTAGATCACTGGCGAACTGTCAAGACATTGTATCACACATTATTTGCTTGTGGAGTTAATCTTGTTCTCGTTCCAATCATTTTGTTATATTGTATCTTCCTATTCATGGCATCGCTATGACTATCTCTTAGTTCTTGGGATCTGCTACCTGGAAGGTCGCCATTTCCATATAGCTGTCAATGCCCACAGATACTTCTACCGTATAGGTTATAGGACCAATTGAGCTTGGCTTCCTCTCTCCTTAGTAGACCTGTCTCACCTTCTTCGCTTTCTTGGTCTAGAGGCCAAATTTGTTCACCATTTCCAGGTAAATGAAATATTTGATAGTCCTGGATTCCAGTATTGCATATATTTTTGTTTTTTCATAGTTTTTGTTGTATATCTTGGTCTTCACCATCACATGATCTCTGTTTTCTTCTCCTTGTTTGGTGTGTAGTGCCGTATAGTAGCTCGCTAACTTGATAAATTTTCTGAGTCTGCATCTTGCATCTCCCAACCTACCATTTACTGGCAACCCTAGTCATTTTCCACTCATAAGTCTTCAGCAATCATTTCACAGATCTTGCTCTTCTTCTGAAATTGGTGACAGTTATTTCCAGCTGCTTTTATTCCTTAACATCCACTTTCTGGCCTGATTTTGCATTCCTGTATCCGATGTCCTGCTCTGCCACATCTGAAGAAAAGGTTTCCATTTATTTCTCTGACGTATTCTTTATTATTTGAATTCAGGACTGGTCATGCTTGTGCCTTATGTAATTCCATTGGCTCTCCTAGAAAAAGTTCTCTGTTCTCCGACTTTGTTTCCTGTGATAAGAATGTTCCATCTGTAACCGGTACGGGTACTCGGTTATTGGTTTTGTTTTATGTTTTATTTTAAGTATCGCTTTGATACTTGGTTTGTTTTAAGTATCGTTTGATACTTGGTTTTGTTTTATGTTTTGTTTTAAGTATCACTTTGATACTTGGTTTGTTTTAAGTATCGTTTGATACTTGGTTTTGTTTTATGTTTTGTTTTAAGTATCGCTTTGATACTTGGTTTGTTTTAAGTATCGTTTGATACTTGGTTTTGTTTTATGTTTTGTTTTAAGTATCGCTTCGATACTTAAAGAGTTTTACCAAAGTGTATCGATTGATACCTTTGATTAGTTTCGTTCATGCCAGACATGAACAAGATTTGTGTATTTAAAGACCACCTGTTTCTACGATATAAAGGGCAGACTTCGACAGACAGTATTTCAATATACTTGGTTGAACGGTTACTTCTTTGTTCCCCAGTACACCCTCGAAGCCTCCTTTAGTTCTCAGCTCTCGCCTCCTCTCTGGAAGAGCAGGCCACCTGCCAACTATCGTATCTATTACCGATAACGGGATTAGCACCT
Organism: Tuber melanosporum; assembly: GCF_000151645.1. Classification (NCBI taxonomy): domain Eukaryota; kingdom Fungi; phylum Ascomycota; class Pezizomycetes; order Pezizales; family Tuberaceae; genus Tuber; species Tuber melanosporum. The sequence goes on from NW_003298986.1 coordinate 276,344, forward strand.
TGCGAACACGTTACACCATCGGTCTTTCTTGATGACATGACCAACTTGTGTACGATAGTGCATTTCGAATTGTTTCAAACTATTGACAGCCAACTTTCCTTTTCAATAGCCCATATTGTGAACTATTCCAATGTCGTCAATGGTTGATCAATATTTCCCAATCCTGCATGTAACTCTTCAATACAATTCCTTAAGAGGATGATTTAGAGAGTTGCATTATTGAATTCAGCTTCATATTCCAGTAGTCGACATTCATTCAAGTATGTTGAGAATATCTGGTTTTCTTGTTGGAGTTCTTCCAACATTTGCCTTGCCATTTTGTTGATCTTATGGTCACCAAACAGCTCGTATAGTATGGCCTTGAATTCTGCATCAGTGACACATTCTCTTTGTTTTCTTCCATCTTAAAAAGGCAAAGATCCATTGCACTGTGAGTTCTCTTAACAGTAATTCTACATATGGGATTTTGAACTCCTTGTGATATTCTCTATATTCCTTAACTTGGAAGTACTCTTCGCATTGTACTAGGTATTGTTGTAATTTGCCTTCTGCTTCTTTATACATATCTGATTCCTCCACTTTTGGCCATCGGACATTCTCTCATCCGGCCATCATATTTCATGTTGCCATTAGAAAGACCTCAAACCGGGTTTTAGTAATTCTTAGGACATTGTTTGCTTGTATTGAGGCCTCTTGATTTAGTAGCAATGGTACTGCTAATCGCTATATTCATCTTGTTCGTGGAGTTCTGGCAGGTAAACTATCGACAGCTGATCCATTTTCTTATATAACCAGACTTGCTGCCCTCGCAAGCTCTACTGAGACATGTTCTAGCGTATTGCTAAATCCCTTTACCTTATGGTTTTGATCGTTGGTGTCTATATCTCCTTTTCTATCTGCTTGAAGGAAGCCATCTTGTATCCTTTGCCATTACTCAAGAGGACGCTTTATAATATAACCATCACATTTCTAATAGTTAGTTCTTGGTGAGGGGGAACAATACTTCTCTTCTTTTCTTTTTTTATACTATAGCTCTTAGGCTTATGCCTACATTATGGATAGTACTAGACAGCAGTATTCTATCAATAATGACTACATTATGCGTTCTTCTAACTCTATCTCATATTAAGCCTTTTCATTGAAATAATAATAACATTCACGATAATAGTAAACAGCATTCAGGTATTTTTCTTTTCGTAATATTATATGTACAGTTACTCGGCCAAAGTGTTCGTGAAACCCGTCTCAGATGACTAAGCTGCCTCGCCAAAATGCCAACCTTCAACACAGTGTAAAGTTGATCGTGACTGTTCACCCCATTGCGACCGTGACCATGCACAAATATACACTCACCATAGCCTCCTTTACCTAATTAATGAATTTATTAATTTCTTCTACCTTTTTTACCAATGGTTAAGCGTTCTGGAAATACAAAGTATGCCGCAAAAAAAAGACTCCCACCTAAAACCACCCGGAGAGAAATGAGCCTGGCAGAGAAGGATATGATAATCACCTTTTTCTACTGCCTCTGGAACATTGCCTTGGTAGCTCAAATTATTAGACACCCATGGACAACAGTTAAGAGCTTTCTTGTCCGAGCATGTGAATACCAATCTCTTGAAAATCTCCCTCACCACAGTCGTACCCGCATTTTGTGTGGTCAACAGTGTTGCACAATTATACAAGCACCCAAGTCCAACCGGAAAATGACCAGATGTGCCTTCAGGGATCACTATGTTCCTGGTGTTTCTCTTTATACTGGTCACTCTTTGTGCTACCCAGAGTGACTAGATATGATTGTCTACTAAATTTGCCTGCATAGTGGACCAGGTACTCAGAGAAGCCAATATTAAAAAATGGATAGCCAAGTCAAGAGCTAGGCTAAAGCCTGATCATGTGGCTAAGAGATTGAGATGGGCGACAGGTCATAGGAACAGGAGAGCTGAGGATTTTAAAAGGGTGATTTGGAGTGATAAGTGCAGTATGGAGAAATCCAAGGATCTAAAGCAACAATGGGTATTCAGAGAACCTGCAGAGAGGTGGTTGGCTGATTGTGTACACCTAAAGGAAAAGGATAAGGGAATCTCACTTACTGTTTGGGGGTGCTTTTAGGGTAACAGAAAAGGTCCCTTAGTTCTTATTACTTAAACTAGCAATAAGACCAGGTATGTTAGACTTTTGAGAAAATATCTTTTTCCTGTTATTCATCAAATGATTTCCTTTGGTATACAACTTGAAGATGTTCTTTTTCAGCAAGATAATGCTCCTGTTCACAAGGTATATAGTGTTATGAATTGGTTGGAGAGAAACACTATTGAGGTTGTGGACCACGCCTCTTATTCCCCTGATTTAAATCCTATTGAGTATGTATGGGTTGAGCTTAAAATGCAATTGCACCAGCAGCATCCAAGGATTGCAGATACTCCAGGACGAAAAGAGGCTGCTAGGAGAAGACCTGCACATGTATTACCATTGGTTTGGGAGACAATTCCTGAGGAGTTTTTTGAGAAGTTGTGGAAATCAATGCCTAATAGGGTGGCTGCAGTTTTAGAAGTAAGGGGGGGTTATACAAAATATGAGCTAATTTAATTTATGGCAGGTCAATTGACCATTGAATATTGAGAGGTGCCAGTGGTTGTTGATCGTGAACTTGAACTCATGCCCACGCACGCCAATTGACACCAGCATCACTCCACCATATTACGTAACTGCAATTCAACATTGTCTCAGATCACGAGCACTTTTGCCGAGTGACTGTAATAAGGGGAAAAGTAGTTGGAATTCAATTTAATTTTATTTAAACATCTACCTCTAACACAAGCATATAATAAGCCCCGGCACCGGCCTTTAGGTTCCCACGAGGTGAATACTACTAACTACGAACTAACTAAACTGCTGACCCCATAACACAAACAGGCTCGCATTATGGCCTACCATGAGCACTACATATGAAGCCAAAAATGGTTAAGCAAATTCCCCTCAGTCCTGCCTACCTACCAGCCGAGCAGCCAGTATAAAATACAAAGATGTAGTACCACCACCCAGATGTATCTCTACAATAAGCTTCTCCATTGTAGAAACACCCTCCAAATACCCTGACTCAACAATCCCGGAATACCTGTACCAGCTCTTAGGCACCTATCCTGATTTCTAAAAATAGAAGCACCTAATAACCCGAGCCCATAAACACAAGGAAATACTATTACAAAGTGTGAGGAATCCCTAGCTGAGGGGATACGAATAGTTGTAAACATTAATTGTGGTGCCAGAGTGGCAGTGCATTTAAAAGACCTTGGTGGAAGTAGCTGGAATAAGATAGTGCTCAAGCTATTACCACTTGGCCGAACATGTCCAGGAATTCAACTTCTCGACAGACTCTCCAGCTCCCTCCAAAGGTGGCAACCCCACCATAGACTCTATGGTAGCTAGTTTGCAATAGCTAACCGGTGCGTGTGATGATCCTTTCAAGTTACAGACAAGTAGCACAGGTAAGGTCTGGTCATGCTTGACCCAGTCCTTATTTCACTTCCTCTTCCCACCACCAGGAGTAGGCCTTATAACAGTAGTAGACAGGCTACTCTGATCACTACAGAATGGCACAGGAGGGATGCCTCTACAGATGTTATCCCAAGCAGCCACAGATTCAGCCACAACTGACTGAGGCAACTGCCCTACAGAAGGAAGTGATACCACCATAGCAGGTGTCACTTCACTAGGATCTACTATACCCACACTAGGAGTAAGCACCTCAACAGGACTTGTCAAAGCAGGAACTGGTCTACCCATTCTACCATGCATAATCAAAGCTGCATGAGTGGCCGGGATAACCACCAATGCATGATTCCCCCCAAGAAGCTCCTCTGCTGGACCCTAAGAACCCTTAAGGTTGGGCCCACACCCCATAACAAAAACAACAACAGTAACCAAAGCGATCAACAGGACTGGTAAAGAGGGAATAATCCTTGGAGCTTCAGCTGTGAAAATTATTAGATAAACACCATTAAGAACAAATTCAATCTTGAGAGTGGCCGACAAGTTAGATATCTTATTCACAGCGCGATGAAATCATCAAGAAAGAACAGAAATGTGGTACTGAAGGTAAGAGTGTTTAGCCTTTAGGTTAAAGTTCTTCTTAACAACTCGAGATACAATCACAGACAAACGTAAAGCTCATATGGCAGAAGGGATGCAGGCTCACGTTGCTATTGCAACTGTAAGGAGATAACCATAGAGAACCACCGAAAGGATAAGTAAAAGGAAGAAAGAACTTCCAGAAAATATAAAAGCAGGGAGTAAAAAAAATACCCTGAAGGTGATCGAAGTTCAAGACTTGAAGCCTATCACGAGATAGAAATCAAAAGCTTTGATTGGCTGCCAGTATACCTTTACATTACAATATAGAGTGAAAGTAAAGACAGGAGAAGTACTGAGAACAAAGCTTGAAGAGCCTATTCTCCTTGGCCATACCAACTTCCTTCTATAGTGCTCTTCTCGCCCCTAGTCATCTGACCTCAAGTGGTTACATACTCAAAACCAAATCATAACAATCTAGTCATAAGACTAAAGCAGTCACATACGTGAAACCCATGACCTTATAGCAAGGTCTTATTCTAAACATAAATCATATATGCTAGATATACCTATAAGCCATACTTGTAAGTCACACTTGCCAGGCGCATATCCCATGACTCATTATGGAGTCATGTGCAAAACATAATAAATCATAACATAACAAGTCATATGACCCAAATGAGTCATATGTGAAACAATAACATACCTAGGACCCATAATCATGAGTCCTGTGAAAATCTTTTCCTTGCTAAGTCATATTCATAAAATGAGGTTGAAGATCGCAAAATGGGAGATGTGGCTCTTAAAGACAGCGGTACAGTAGAAGCTTTACCTGCTGGTCCTCTCAAAGGTAATCAGAGAGCAGGTGGTAGAGTGGACAAATTACTGAAAGTTTTGGAGTAATGATCTCCTAAGGTATCCATTACTTCCAGTGAGGTTATGTATTAAGGTAGTTGAAATATTCTTTTAGCCTTCTTGTGTATTTCATCATTTTCTCATAACCAGAGTATAAAGCCAGAGTTTTCAGAGGCTTCCATTAGTATAGAATATATGGCAGGATACCAGGTATCTTAGCCATGTCATGAGGTGAGGAGGTAGGTACAAAGCCTTTGTAATAAAAAGACCTAATGATAGACTGTTAGGCAGAGACAATCTGTATGGACTCAGACTTGACTAGTCTGATAAATATTTGTTTATAGTTAGAGATTGGTCTAAGAAGGCTCCAAGGATTGCTGGTTTTATTTGTAACTACTAAGAGCGAAGTAAAGTAGATATAGAATCATATAAACAATATGATATTGTTAAGAGATCTGCTCCATTGCTTGATGATATCTAAAAGCTTAGGAAGCACTTCAATATTCATATTCCACATCTGAGTATTCTCAGAATACATTTATCTCTCATACAAATTATATATCTCATTAACAATAACTTATAATATTGTCTATTGTAATGATCCCTTCTTGGATAGTTAGTTCTTGGCGATGGGGAAGGATACTTCTCTTCTTTTGTTTCTTTCCTTAGTCTTACGATAGCACTAGACCTTTGCCTATGTTACCGATAGTACAAGCCCTTTGTCTTTTATCAGGAACAACTATTGTAAGCATTTTCTAATCTTCTTCGTAAAGAACTTTCCTTGGTGTAACGATGATGTTGCAATAAAGATAAAGATTGTAAAGGTGTTTTATATTTGATAAAGTAATAAGTAGGAAAAGAACTTAGAATTCAATCTAATTTTATTGAAACTCGTACCGCCAACACTGGCATACGATGAGCCCCCACCGGCACAGGGATACCGCTAACTGGTATACCACTAATCCTAAGCTAACTAAGTCTACGGTTCTGCACCTACCATCTCTGAGTTATGCCTGCACAGAAACTAATTACAAAACCATCAAACAACCCAGCCCTCGCCACGGTCCAAGTCCATAGCTCCTCTGGTATGAAGCCAACCAGCACTAAGCATAGCCTAAGCCGAGCAAAAGACTGACCCAACCAGGTTCCTCATCCAACAAAGATAAAACACTACCACCTGGTCTAATTACTGTCCCGCAAAACCTCTACCACAATAGAAAACCAACAAAATACAAACTAAACCTAGAGGTGGCACAATGGCAGGGAGGAGGCAACCCACATGTCCACCTCTCGCACCCGCATGCCACGCCATCGGCCCTATAAACCCACTTTGCCAGTTACCTCCGAAGAGCGTACCGGTGAGGAGGACCTGTACCCGCTGCCTGTCACCCAAACAAAACAACACAAACAGAGAAAATGCATAGAGGTAGTGACAGACCGACAAGGTCAGTGGGACCTATCTCCCACCTGGAGTACCATGCCTCCTCCTGTCAAACATGTAGCCCAATTAAAGAAACCAAACAAACTCAACAAAAACCCAGCACACAGGACCCAAACAAGTCCAACCAGGGGGTCGCAGCCCACTATCCGCACAGGTGGCCATCAGCCAGCCAGGCCACTGGGGAGCTTTACAGCACTCAGCAGCTTCACCTAACAGCTCTAGCCAGACTGGAAACACTTAATTAAACCTCGTCCAACCTGATACAGGCCCAACCGGTGCTCGCAGGTGCTTCTTCCCCCCCAATTAGCCCCCTCCAAGCCCCACACACCAGGCACTATAGAGCCTATCCAGTCCCCCAAGCCCCTCAGACAGATCAACCATCCGACAGCTACAGGACGGCCTATACCCAACCCCATCAGGTAGCCATCGGTCTTGGCCACACCAGCAGAGCCACATCCCTCAACATCGCATAGCTGAGAGGGGCCCACCAGCCACAGCCGGGAGCCACAAAGGAGGCAGCACCGATACCCTGAGGTATCGGTACCGCCACACTGTCCAACCCAGCTGAACCGAAGTCCAACTGAGCCAGAAATGAGTATGCAGAGCCTGCCAAAGCTAGCCCCACAGGTCCGGCAATGGGCACAGACTGAACGAAGGGCAAGAGGCATCCCCAACTGATACGACAAGAAGGGGGAGGGTGAATGAACAGAAGCAGGCAAACAGAAGGTAGGCTCCACTTGCAATGGGTGAAGCCGCCAACTACAGACTATAACTGAACCACATAAACGCACAGACAACACGAGTATCCAGCAGCCAATCATCCCACACCACCCGATGCAGCAATGTAAAACCACACCAAGGTGTAAGATTTTTCAGGGTCAAAGCCATCCACACTGAAGCGAAAAGGAGACACCTGACTGAACCACCATATATACGGCAAGGATAAAACTCCAAGGGAATGGTAATAAATAACATCGTAAGACTCTGACCGTAGAAACGAAAACATAACCAGGAGGGGCAGGGTGGGCACCGCCCTCCCACCTGAGGAATGATGTGGCTGGTATGACGAGTTAATACTTGGGAAGGTTATCAGTCTAACCCAAGGGCGTTTTGTATTGGGAGAACTAAGGACTCCGTTAAAACCCAACAAGAAACATGAGCTGGCCCAAAGAACGACATGGGTGATCCCCCCAAACACAAGGTTCAATCGCCCCAATCGAACTCCAAACCTGGGAGTAGACGATAGACAGGAAGCCGAAGACATTTTACCAAAAGGCGCTCGTAAGCGATGGTGATGAAGAGCTCGAACAGACAGCATTGTGAGAAGCCATCAGGTAACAAAATGAGAACCAAACAAATAATCCGCCAGGCAACGCCTGACACACCTCAACACCAAAGGCCCCAGGAACTACTGAGCAAACTCAGATATCTCCCCCAGAATCCAAGGCATCAAGGCCTAGCATGGGTGCGAAAGAAACACTCAGGGCAAAGTGACAGCAAGGACGAGGAAAAGTACTTAGAACAAAGTGTGAAGAACCCATCCTCCTTGGCCGCCTCAGCCTCCTTATATAGTATTCTTCCTGTGCGTAGCCATGTGACCCAAAGTGGTCACATGTGTGAAACCAAATCATAACAAACTGTAACGGGAATGGTAGGGACAAGGAGTAGCCAAAGGGTATCCGCGTGACAGGGTAATAGCTGGAGAGGGAGGTGAGGGTTGAGGTAGAAGTAGAGGTAGGGACAGAGATGAGAGTAGAAGAAGGGGCAGAGACAGGATTAGAGGTAGGAGCAGAGACAGGAGTAGAGGTAGGGGTAGAGACAGGAGCAGAGGCAGAGGCAGAGGAGGAGTAGAGGCAGGAGACAGGAGCAAGACTGGAGAGGAGATATCTTTGTATTACTAGAATACAAAAGATACAGACTAAGGAGAGAAAAGAGAAAATACAAGGAGAGGTGCCTCAGCATTCTTTTAAGCAAAAACAGAACTTTCTGAGAGCACAAATGTGTTGACAAAGAAAAACATGTCACAACTTCTGAAACCCTATTTTTTTAGCTCATTACTATTTTGTCCTAACCTAATCCTAACATTATTCAATCTACTAAGAATACCACAAAACCTAAGACCTCTCTATTTACCTCAGGCTATATAGATGCTAAACCGTAACACAAACTAGTTATGTGACCAAAGTGGTCACATGCTCAAAACCTATCACCTCATAGTGTGGTCATGTGTAAAAACTCATAAACCAATCATAACACAATAAACAAGTTATATGACTCGACTGAGTCATATGCGTGAAACCCATGACCTCATAACAAGGTCATATGTGAAACATAAATCATATGCGGAAGGCCTACCCTCAAGGCACACTGGCAAGGCATACTCGCCAGGCACATGTCTCATGACTGATATTTGAGCCCGGTGCGAAAGCATTACAAATCCCACACATAACCAATTATATGACTCGAATGAGTCATATGTGTGAAACAATAACATACCTGTGACTTATAATAATGGGTCACATGAAAACCTTTTTTATGCCAAGCCACATTCATGATATTAGCTCCCCTCCTCCTAAGCCTGAGTCCTATCAGCCTTTTTCTCCTAGTTTCAATAGTTCCCGTCTGGCCGACCGCATGGTCCTTCTCAGCTTGTAGAACTCTTCGTCTGCTGTCCTCCATCTGACTCTGACCAATTCTAGGGTCAGATTCACCATTGCGATTGTGTGCTGCTGATTATCATTGAGCTGTCTTAGCTCCGCGATCATGTTATCGTTTGCCGAAATTGTAGCCTCGGCCTGGCCAGGTTGTTCTCGGAGTCACTGGATTTGCCTGTGTTTGCTCCTGACATCTAGTTCTATGTCTGCTAAGGGGTTTTGGGCCCCTCCCTCCCTGGGTCACATCTTTGCGGCCCATGCCTTTCTGGCATCTTCTTCTTTTAACTCTTTCCTGCTTTCATCCTTCTGTGTGTTGAATCCCACAGAGACTTTCTGTGCCCTGTGTATCCTGCACCCACTTCAGAAGCATTGCTGCCAATGCTTCAGGACGTGGTCCAGGTGTGGACCACTTATTCGACATTCCTTCGGGAACCATCCTGAGCCTTCCTTGCCGCCAAAATATCTTTGGCATCCATCATTGTAGTATACTGTCCATGACATGGCATTATGCTTTTCTTGTTGTTCCCTCTCCTTAAGTTCTTTGTCGGTTGGCCCCATGAATGAGTATTTGGGGCTAGTTGGTATGGTTTAGTGGGGGCTATTGCCCAAGCCCTCATGTGGTTGCAATGGCACGGCAGCCTTTCCCTCGCCTTTATCTTGGTTGAACGTGATCGTTACCTGGGCTGGGCTTGCCTGTGTATCACTGGTGGAAGATTGAGATGGTATCTTGTACGTGTTCGAAATTGTGTGTGACGTACCAAGTTTTATCGTGTTCGGGTGAATATCCCGTCCACTTGGCTCTGCGTTGGAGGTGACCATGGAAGAAGTGAGAATCGACTATTTCGTAGAGCTCCTATTCTCGTTCTCCATCTAGTTCGATCGGAGGAGGAGCAATAATTGTTTGTGATAGAAACTTGTTGTTGTTGTGTAGTTCGAGGAGTGAGATTTGGAATGTCTTGTGTATTCGCATCGAGGGTGGAAGGTCGAGTTTATAAGCTCTACTGCTCGCTCTTTGCAGTATCCTAAATGGTCTAATTGTCTTGTAGTCCAATTTCTTTGATAGTCACATCTTATAGATATTGTGTGGTAATAGCCATACCATATGTCCTAGTTGTACGTTCGGATCTGATCTTCGGTAGTATGTATCGTATTGTTCTTTTTGTAGTTGTTGTGCTTGACTCATTTTGTATTGTAATGATTTCTGTAGTTTTCCCATATCAGTTTTGTCTGGTATTATACCATTAATCGTATGATATGTGGTCTGACTTTGTGGATGTTGTCTGTAATTCGCGAAGAAGGGTGTTGTGCCAATCGTTTCTTCCTTTCCATTGTTGTATGCGAATTCGGCCATTGATAGCAGTTTGTACTAATCAACTTGTTGATAATTGATGTAGGCCTGTAAATATTGTTCTAGTATCGTGTTTACCCATTCTGATTGTCCATCCATTTCCGGGTGCAATGCTGTACTCAGCATGTTCTGTATCTCTATTTCTCTGCTTACTTTCTTCTATAATCCTGATGTGAATAGTGTTCCTCAATCAGTAATGATATTCTTTAGAAGACCATGTAGTCGGAAGACTTCTCAGAAGAACGTTTGTATAAAATCCTTCTTGTCGATATCCTTTCAGACTGGAATAAAATGACTCATTTTGGTCTGACGATCGACCATGACCTGGATTCTATCGCAATTTTCTAATGCTGGTAGGTCCATGATGAAATCTATAGTAATTGTTTCCCCTAGTCGTTCGGGAACTTCGTTCGACTTCAGTAATCTATACGGTGCATGTTTAGCCGTTTTCGTCTTTTGGCACATGTCGCAGTTTTTGACATATCTTTTGACATCTTTGTGCAGTCCTGGCCAAGAGAATGCCCTCGTGATGAATTCTGTGATTTTAGACGTTTCTTCGTGTCCTGCTGTTCAGATATCATGGTGTTGTCGTATGATGTCTGTCCTTATCTCTTCTTTTTCCTGAATCCATTGTTTTCCGTCGTACCACATATTTCCATCCTTCAATTGGTATAAACTAAGAGCAATTCCTTTCATCTCCTTTTTTCCTTCCTTCAATGCTTCTCTTATTTTCTGAATTGTTTTGTCTCCTTCATTTGCCTTCTCAATTTCCCATTCCTCAGTTGAGGTGAATTGGATAACCTCCCTTGCCTCGAAGTAAATTTTTGGTAATAGCGTTCATGTTTTTTGTTTGATTCTTTCGTCTTCTTTCATTTGTGGTTTGTCGCTTGGAATCCTTGTGAGAGCATTTGGCTTTCCACTCTCTTTACCTGATCGGTATTCGATTTTGAAGTTGTATTTGCTAAGGTGTTCCATCCACCTTATCTGGTGGTCGTTCAGTTCTCTCGTAGTCATGAAAGGGACTAGATTCTTATGGTCGGTTAGAACTTGCACTGGATGGTCGTTGTTCAGAACGTATCTCCTCCACACCTTTAATGCTTGAACTATAGCTAATAGTTCTTTGGTTACAATGCAGTAGTTGCACTCCGCAAGGGTCAATGTCTTGGATAGGTAAGACACTAGTCTCTATTTTCCGTCCTCACATTGTTGCGATAGTATACCTGAGCTCACATATTTTGAGGCGTCCCTTTCGATCATTGTCCTTCGGTTTGGGTCGAAATGAACCAGTATAGACGCCGATGTTAGATGCGCTCTTATTGCATCATATGCTTTGTGTTCCGTTTCTCCCTATTCCCATTTCTTGTCTTTCTTTGTTAGGTTATAGAGTGGTTTTGCTAGCCTGCTAAATTCCTCTATGAACCTTCCATAAAAGTTGCAGAATCCCATAAAGCATCGAACATCTGTTTTGTTATTTGGCTTGGCCCAATTCGATATTGCTGCTGTTTTAACTGGATCGACCTTGATCCCGCTTCAATTGATGATAAATCTGAGGTATTCCGTTTCTTCTTTATGGAATTCATATTTTGTTAGTTTAATCTTTCTTCCTGATCCTGGTATTGCGGCTATTATATTGCCGATATCCTTCAATTGTTATTGCATGTTTTCCGAGTAGATGAGTACATCGTCCAAGTATAGATGCAACATATGTCGAGGTACCTATTGAGTACCTTGTTGATCCATCTCTAGAATGAAGCTAGTGCACTGGTTAGCCCGAAGGGCATAATCAAGTATTCAAACATTCCATATCTTGAGGGGAATGTAGTTTTCTATTTATCTCCTGTCTTGATCCGTCTATTGTGGTATGCATCCTTGATGTTAAGTTTGGTGAAGTTTTTTGCTTACAGCAGTCTATCCAGTGCTTCTCCAATCAAGGGTAGTGGATATCGATCTTTCTTAGTAACCGAATTGAGGGCTCTGTAGTCCACAGAGAGTTTCATTTTTCTATCTTTCTTTTTGATGAATAGTATTGGGGATGCTCCTGATGCGAAGGAGTCTCTAATCCATCCTCACTTTAGGTATTGCTGGATGTACTTCCTAAGCTTTTCGAGCTCTGCGTCTACTAGTGGGTATAGCTTCTTGTAGGGAATCTCTTTTGTTTTTCCAATTTTCTGGTCTTTGTCCTACTGAATTTCGTGATCGATTCCTTGTCTTCGCGGTAGTAACTCCGTAGCTTCCTCTTCTTGGAATAAGTTCGTGAATTGATGATATTCCTTTGGAATCAATTCTTTCCATCCCTTTTTGCTTTGGTAATTCTTGTCTTAGATTACTAGTTCTGTGGTAATATTGATTTTCACTAGTACCACTTTTTCGTCTTCTTATGTCCATTTCAGAATTCCTGTTGTATCTCCACTTCGATAGTACCTTCCAAAGGCTTCTGCTCTGATCTCTTTGATCTCGATTCTTTTTGTTGTATCGGGCTCGTTTTGGTCCATGCTTCCAAATTCCTTTTCTCCTCTTGTGGTTTCTTCCAGTTGATCTACTTTGTGCAGATCCTCATTGTTGATTTTTTCAATGATCAACAGTGTGATTCGGTCGCCTTTTTGGACTTCGTAGTCCTCTTGAGCCAGATTGGCAAGGACCACTTTGATTTCACCTGTATAGTCGACGTCTATTACCCCTGCCAAGGTTGTGAGTCGATATTTGACTGCTAGACCACTGTGGGTTGCTATTCATCCATAGGTGCCTTGTAGTAGTCCGATAGCTATTCCTGTTGCTATTATTGCCTGCCCATTGGGAGGTATCTTGATTCCTTCGTTGGCATACAGGTCGTGTCCTGCTGCTCCTTTGGAACCCTTGGTGGGCACTTTTGCCTCTTGGTCCAGTTTTTCTATACGGACTCTCTTATCTTGTCGCAACTCAGTAAACTTTGTATACAAAGTTTCTTCTTCCACTTCTCGTACTGGGGTCGAGTAGACTACACGTGAACTGTGGAGATATCGTGTTGCACATAGTTCACTTGTAAAGGTTATCTTGTTCTCGTTCCAATCGATTGTCAGATTATGTTTTCGCAGCCATGGCATCCCTAGGACTATCTCATGGTTCTTGAAATCCGCTCCCTGAAAGGTCGCCGTTTCCCTATGGCTGTTAATGTCCATAAGTATTGTTGCCGTATGGGTTATAGGACCCATTGTGCTTGCCTTTCCATCTGCTAGGTAGACTTGTCTCGATTTCTTTGCTTGTTTGTTGTGGAGGCCATATTTATTACAGATTTCCTTGTCGATGAAATCTTTGGTAGCTCCCGAGTCGAGCATTGGATATATTGTTGTTTCTTCTTTTTCTTCCTTATATATCTTCGCCTTGATCATCACATGATCTCTCTCTTCTTCTCCTCTTTGTGTATGTAGTGCCGTGTAGTAGTTTCCTAACTTGATGGGTTTTCTAGGTCTACATCTTGGGTCTCCCAGACTACTGTTTACTGGGGACCCTCTTTGTTTTTTGCCAGTAAATCTTCTGTGATAATTTCGCTCATGTGCTACTCTTTTGAGTTTGGCAGTAGTTGTTTTCCACAGCCCTGGTTACTTGCTATCCACTGTCTGGTCGGCTACTGCATTCTTGAATTCAATCTCCTTCTTTTCCGCACCTCAAGCAGCGTTTCCCGTTCATTCTCATAGCGGATTCTTCTATAGCCTGGTTTAGAGCCGGTCCTGCCGTTGATTTGTTCAATTCCATGGGCTCGCCTGGTAGTAATTCTTGCCTTTCCCCTTGAGCTGCTTGCGGTTTGAAGGTTCTGTCTATGTTCCTGGAGGATTGGACTACCCTGTATGCTATGGTGTTTTCTGAGTTGTTTCAAACCATGGTTAGCTTGCTTTCCTTGTCAATAGCCCAGCTTGCAAATCGTTCTGCTGTGATATAATGCAGGTCGGAGATTCTCCATGCCTCTTAGAGTCTCTCTACAGCTTCTTAGGAGGATGATATAGAGAGTAGCATCATCAAACTCCGCCTCATATTCCAATAGTCAGCATTCGTTCCAGTATGCTGAAAAGGTTTGTTTTCCTTATTGGAGTTTCTCCAGCTTCGGTCTTGCTTTTTTCTTTGGTACTGGGATCCCTGAATTTTTCGAAGAGTGTCGCCTTGAACTCCTTGTACGTGACCTATTCCCTCTGTTTCCTTCCATCTTGGAAGGGCATGATCCATAGCCCCGTGAGTCCTCTTAGTAGAGATTCCACATATCTCTCAAATCTTGATCTTATCATATTGTTCCCCATATCTCTTAACTGAAAAATACCCTTCACATTGTGCCAAGAATATTCATAGCTTGTCTTTGGCTCCTTCATATGTGTCAGGTTCTTTTGCTTTCGGTCATTTGCTGTTTCCTTGTCCTGTGTTCCGTGTTGCGGCAAGAACTGCCTGAAACTGATTCTCAGTCATTCCAAGTATGCTAGTACCTGGTGCGGGAGCGGCCGGGGCTGGTGGCCCAGGTACAGTTGATCCTGACATTCTCTTGGGTTGTGGAGTTCCTACAGGAGAGCTATCGACTGGTGATCCTTTCTTTGGAGTTACTGGGCTTCCTGCCCTTAAGGGCTCTGCTGAAACGTAATCTAGGGCGTCACTGAATCCCCTTAGATAAAGGTTTTGATCGTCAATGTCGATGTTTTCTTTTCTATTCGGGTTGACGGATGCCATTTTGTATCATTTAGCGTCACACCAGGTAACGCTTTGTAATTTTATGATCCCTCCTGGGATAGTTAGTTCTTCGCGATGGAGAACGATACTTCTCTTTTCTTGTTTCTTTCCTTAGCCTTACGATAGCACTTGACCTCTGCCTACGTTACCTATAGTACAAGACCTTTGTCTTCTACAGGGAACGCCTATTGTAAACTTTTTCTAACTCTTCTTCATGAAGAACTTTCCTTGGCGTAACGATAACGTTGCAATAACAATAAAGATCATAAAGGTGTTTATATTCGTTAAAGTAATAAGTAGGAAAAGTACTTTGAACAAGGCATGAATAATCTATCCTCCTTGGCCGCCTCAGTCTCCTTTTATAGTATTCTTTCCGCCCATAGTCATATGACCCAAAGTGGTCACATGTGCGAAACCAAATCATAACAAACTAGTCATGTCACCAAAGTGATCACATGCTCAAAACCCATGACCTTATAGCGAGGTCATGTGCAAAAGCTCATAAACCAATCATAACGCAATAAACAAGTCATATGACTCGACTGAGTCATATGCGTCAAACCCATGACCTCATAACGAGGTGATGTGTGAAACATAAATCATATGCAGAAGGCTTACCCGCAAGGCACACTCGTAAAGCATACTCGCCCAGTGCAGGTCTCCTGACTCATATTTGAGCCATGTGTAAAAGCATCACAAATCCTACAGATAACAAATCATATGACTCAAATGAGTCATATGTGTGAAACAATAACATACCTGTGACTTATAACCATGTGTCATGTGAAAACCTTTTTCATGCCAAGCCACATTCTTGACACCTATTTTCTTGAAGTGCAAATACTAGAAGGTCCTGAAAACCATCAAGCCATCTTCAGTAATTACTATTTTGCCAATTGGAAACTATATTGATTTCAATAGTAAATATGAGATTTTCAGACTCATTAGACATGACTTAATTCTCAAGTCGAACTGTGTTGACCCTAATTGTTTCATATATTGATGAAGTTCTCAGTTTTATCCGCAAGTTGTATCTACAGGAATAGCTGTAGATGTAACTGTTAGAACTAGTAGGATCCAATATATAGGAACTATCCTAAGTAAGGTAATTCTACTTGGAATTGGAATCTCTCATTTTCAGCACCCTCCTCCAGGCCCCTTGTGTGGCCTACACATCATTATACTCATTTATTACAGTTTCTTAGCTTAATTCAAATATCTCAAGATTCCACTCTGATGGTCATGTGTTCAACTCCTGTCATCATTAAAGTTATTTCTAGTATTGAGTTATTTTCAACCAAGACTACTTGCAACTGCAAGGCTCCCTGCACGTCAACTGAGGACCTCTAATGGAAGTGTTAAGATTCTATTCTATGGAGGTGCTTCTCCAGTACACGAGGAAAGTCACTGGATAGCAATCTGTAAGTTGGAACAGGTGATATTGAGTTTTAAAGTCAGTGACCTAAGAATATCACATACACAACTTTGCTGGAATTGCTGACCGTGGGATTATCTACCAGTCTAGTAGAATGGCTATCTACATATTATTAGGAAGTCATGTGGAAGATATCTTTTTATTGAATTTAAGGTTACAGAGATTTAAAGTCAGCAGTCTAAAATGATTGAATCTGCCACTACCTCTTCAGATACATCCTACCGATAAATCTGATCATCTTATCAACATGGAAGATAATTGGGGCCAACTCAGTTTGACTTGAGAACTAGGCCAAAAGTCTAATGACTCTGAAGATCTAATGATTACTATTGGGAATAGCATAATTCCTAATTGGTGAATTAGTAATTGCTGAACAGAATGTGGTGGTTTTAAGGATTTCTAGGTGTTCGCATATGTGAAGAAAACCTGACTTTACAAATTATAACCTGAAAGATACATAGTTTGTATAATAGATAGATGTAGTCTGCAAACACTCAAATACAAAATAGAAATATCAATATATTACCTAAAGCTTTTAGACATTATCCAGTAACAGAGAAGATATAATCATAACAATATAACCTGGTTCTTGCAATTTTATTTCACATTACATACTTCATCTTACTCTTACTGTAACC
The DNA here is from genome assembly GCF_000151645.1 of Tuber melanosporum. Classification (NCBI taxonomy): domain Eukaryota; kingdom Fungi; phylum Ascomycota; class Pezizomycetes; order Pezizales; family Tuberaceae; genus Tuber; species Tuber melanosporum. The sequence continues at coordinate 293,469 of NW_003298986.1, forward strand.
TGTTCGTAAGGTGCTAATCACATTATTTGTAATATTTTGTGTGGATAAAATTAACCTTGATTCAAGGGTGGAAAATCTTTAGTGATGACAACCACACTCACCCACCACTCCACCATTATGAAAACCAAAAAAAAAAAGGTAAATAATGTAAATACATAGTAGAAATTAATATTTGGTATATTATCTATCAGCCTTAATAATAGCCACTATTCTATCCACCTTTGATCCAGCCCAAGTATTAAAAAAACTTTGGGTCAAGAAGTTCATAACAATTAGTGATAGCCTCTACTTATTACCTTCTTGACTACATTGACATCATGTAACTGGTACGGGAACTCGGTTATTGGTTTTGTTTTATGTTTTGTTTTAAGTATCGCTTTGATACTTAGTTTGTTTTAAGTATTGCTTTGATACTTGGTTTGTTTTAAGTATTGTTTGATACTTGCTTTTGTTTTATGTTTTGTTTTAAGTATCGCTTTAATACTTGGTTTGTTTTAAGTATCGTTTGATACTTGGTTGTGTTTTATGTTTTGTTTTAAGTATCGCTTTAATACTTAATTAATTTCACCAAAGTGTATCAATTGATACCTTGGCTTAGTTTCGTTCATGCTAGACATGAACAGATTTGTGTATTTAAAGACGGCCTGTTTCTATAATAGAAAAGGCAGACTTCAACAGATGGTATTTCAATATACTTGGTTGAACGGTTACTTCTTTGTTCCTCAGTACACTATCGAAGCCTCCTTTAGGTCTCAGCTCTCGCCTCCTCTCTGGAAGAGCAGGCCACCTGCCAACTGTCGTATCTATTACTGATATGGTGACTAGTACCTTGCGAACACGTTATATTTTTTTAACTTCAGCAAGTGGTTAAGAACCTGTCCCTGGATTTAAGCCTGATCAATCTATCGATATCCATCCCAGAACACTAGCGGAGAGAAGCTGCAGAATCATGGCATATTCGGCTTTGTCTTAAATCTAAGATAGAGTCTTTGACAACCAGGAGTGGGAAGCAAATCCCACGGCAAGACCTTACAAGAAAGAAACAACCCCAGTACTCTACTAAGGAGCTGGGTAAACCTGCAAACATAGAAGACACACAACCTCCAGGAGAATTCCCTTCTACGCCAGCAAAGAAGCCTACCTTTGATCCTCCCATCGACCTCGAATCAAGTAGCGAATCAGACATAGCTAGTACAGCAGGAGGACCCTCTGGAGGAAGAAAATCTTGGGATAGGTCTGAAGAAGAGGAAGTACCTGCAGCATTTGAACCTCTTAGGTTTAAACTCGACCTCCAAGCGAAGTTTACTGGAAAAGGAAAAGACCTCAAACCCGAAGCCTTTGACCGATGGGGGACAAAGCTTACACACTATCTCCTCCTGCAAGGGAAAGATGTGGAAGATCCTACAACCTGAATATACATTGGATCATTTTACGAAGGAAAGGCAACCGACACATACCACCAATACTATAAGGATTACAGCGGAAATGTGAAATTAAGAGGATCTAGAGTCCTCGATTACCTGAAAGGACAATTCTAATCCTCTATTTCTAACGTCCTCCTATACAATAAATTCAGCCAGCTCCAGAAAGAGTTAATGGAATGCAAGTCAAGAGAATTACAGATGTAGCTATGGTTCTATTGATGTATAAGGACCAAATGAAGAATGGAAGTATTTCCAACTACATCCTTAAGTGATGATTCTATGATACTATGCATCCTACTGTCCAGCGAGAGGTAGAACCACTTGAAGAAGGCGATGATGATATTGCAATAATAATTGTAAGATCAGAACTAAAGTATGCTATTCTCCATGAGACCAAGGCATACAAAACACAGACATCCTTTAGTAGAAATAGCCAGCCACAGCACAAACTCTCCAGCAACTGTGAAGACAATACTCACGAGTTTTTAAGAAAAGAAAAAAAATCCTCCAAAGAATGGAGACGGCAGAAAGGACAATGTTTTGAAAGTGGAAAAAGAGGACACATGGCAAAGAACTTCCCTACGAAGAAAGTGAAAGGAAAGGCGATTAAACAAGAAGCATCAGCCAACAATTTTGAGAATAATAGTGATGATACACGATCCAGCGATTATGAGGAGATCTATATCGGGTATATTGATGTGGAGTGCAACGGTGTTCGACTTCTGGCAACATTTAAAGTACACACCACCCTGGAAAGTACTATTCTGATCGATAGCAAGGAGGCTCGAGTCATATTCGACACTGGTGCAATTGGAAGAAACATGATCAGCAATGGCTTTGTCTCTGTCCATGGACTCCCAACCCGAGACCTGAACCAACCCATACCAGTCAATATGGCAGTAAAGGGATCACGATCTACAAGCCATAAAACCTGCAGTGTAACTATTCGACTTGGCTCTGCCATCCTACCCCTCCAGGAAATGCTAGTTGGAAACTTAGCCAAATATGATGCCTTGATAGGGATGCTATTCCTGAATCACTACCAAGCCATAATAAGGTGTGAGGAATCAACCATCGATTTCCCAGATCAGAAGGTCAGAGTTTCCTGCAAGCCAACAAGCAGAGAATACCGAACCGCAGTTTGTGAAGCGACTGCCCAACGCCTATTGGATGAATACTCGGATGTTTTTCCTGATCAGATTCCCCCAGAGCTACCACCTATAATAGAAGTGAACCACTACATCTGCCTCTGAGACCCCTCTAATCTTAAGAACCAACCCACCTACTCTATCCCTGACGCATATAAAGGCCCACTATGTGACTGGATCAACCAACAACAAAGAAGAGGAGTCATCCACCAAGCAGAAGCCCCAGGTGCTGCTCCTATGTTTGTTCAACCCAAAGCAGATGGCAAAAGAATTCGCCCCTTGGTTGACCTCAAACTACGAAATTAAAACACGGTTACGGACAGCTCCGGTATCCCAAACCAGACCCTGATCCTAAATGCAGTTGGATGAGCTAGATTCCGAAGCAAGATTGATCTAAGCGATGCCTATTTCCAGACAAGGTTAGACCCGGAAAGCGAATGCTACAACAGTTTCAAAAGACCTTTTGGAAGTTTCATTAGCTGAGTTATGTTGCCAAGTGATATGAATGCGCCCGCCACCTTTATGCGAATTATGGAAAGCCTTCTAAGTGAATCCCTCCACCATTTTGTTTAGGTCCACATTGATGATATTCTCATTTTCCCGAATACCAAAATAGAACATGTCTACCATATAGGTGCAGTTTGTACCGAGCTAAGGGAAGCTAAATTCTACCCTAGCAGGAACAAATCAATTCTATTTGCCGATAATCTTGATATCCTAGAACATGGGATAGATGATGAAGGGATACATACAGCGCCAGGGAAAATATCCTGTTTAACAGCATGGACAACACCCCAGAACCAAAAGGATCTCATATGATTCCTAGAACTAGTCAACTATATCTCCCAGTTCCTACCACAAGATGCCACTGTGACAGCACCACTCACAGACCTTACCAGATATGCAGAATTTGTCTGGATCCACTATCATGACCAAGCCTTTACCAACATCAAGGAATTGATTAAAAACGCCCATGTTATACAATCTATAAACTATAGTAAACCGGGCTCGATACGGATGATTACTAACGCATCGGATGTTGGAGTTGGAGCATGGGTTAGACAAGGGGCCTCTCATGAAACGGCAAGACCGGTGGCATTATATAGCAGGAAGTTTACTAATTTGCAGATGAACTATAGAACAACAGACAAGGAAGCCCTTGCTGTAATTGATGCTCTTGCCACTTTCAACCACATCCTGATGGGTAATACCTTCACCATTATTACTAACCACTAACCTCTCACTAATCTTAAAACAGAAAGAATACCTAGAAGGAGAAGAACACGATGGATAGGCGAAATCAGTAAATACGATACAAGAATCATCTATACACCTGGAAGAAAGAACTATATAGCTGATGCTCTCTCCCACCTATGCGTGAATCAAGAACTCACAGACCCACCTCTTGTTCATGACCACACAAGGTAAAGCGAAGATAGTCCTGACGACATCTCCTAGGAACAAGAACCTTGGATGTCTACTGCCCGCTCTGCCACTCCCTCCAATCCTTTTTCTTGCACCATGTACAGAGCAGCCGGAACTCAACGAGGAAAAGACATTGATGACGAGTGGAAAGACAATTGTACCCTCCGCAGCATACCTCCTCACGAACTTGAACAAAGCAGACTCCATTGGTCCCACTATTACCTCGATACCTGCCCTTTTCACCAAACTGAGATTAAATTTGGCAACAGATACCAGCGACCGTACTATATGTCTGCAGATGATTCCAAAAACACCAGTTTCGACAACGCAGAAGGAGCAGAAGAAATAATCGGTGAACAAGGATCAACCCAACCTCCCCTTGCTCTTAATCCTGTCCCAAAACAACACTAACGTCTTGAAGAACTCGAGCAAGCAGCAGCTTATGTGGATGGAATTTCTTACCTACACCCTCCGCAGTCAGCACCGCTATCCTCTCCTCCTATAATCGATTCACGACCACTATACAGTGGACCCTTACAAGTATACAACAAAGAAACTATTGTTTCTGTCATGCCTCCCACGATTCCCGAGCATCGTCGACAACTCTATAAAACTTTGAAGAAGAGGAAACCCCTATCGAACCGACAAGAGGATCTCTCATTGAGGATGAACGAGATGTTAGATCAACTGCAGAAGAACTAACCTCATCTTTCCGAAGCCAAATAAAAGCAGGATATCGCCATGATCCGATCTACTTCAAAGCTATAGATAGTTCTAGACATGGAGATCCCACCTCCTACAACATATCCAACGGAATGGTCTATACCAGCACCCGTTATGGTGAACATTGCCTATACATGGTGAAAGGCCATATGTTCAATCGAATGACTATTAGGGAATTTGTCATCACCGAAATCTACAACAAAGGACACCACAATGCAGACCGCAACCTCCTATATGCCTCAGAATATGTTTACTGGCCTGAAATGCGAAAGGACTTCCGCGATTTTGTCAAACAATGTGAGCTCTGCTAGGCAAATAAGGAACAAACAGAACTGCCTGAAGGGAAAGCACAGACCCTCCAACTACTATTGTAAAATATTCGAATCCTTATGCCATCGATTTCGCAGGACCATTCAATAAGTCCGCAGGATATAATACCATCTTAGTAGCCGTGGATCGATTCTCTAGATACACATGTCTCATACCAATGAACGTTACCGATTCCTCTAAAGACACCTGGAATAACCTCCAACGATACCTATTTACCCCTCATGGGTACCCCTTATCTGTTGTCAGTGATGCTGATCCCCATTTCACCGCCAGATTCTGGAAGTAAACCTTGACCTCCCTCAGAATCAACCACATTATGGCTGCCCCTGAACATCATGAGACTAATGGCCAAGCAGAAGGAAAAATCTGCGAAGTCAAGACCGGAATTATGAACATGATCAATGAACAACAAACCAACTGGGAACCAGCTCTAGTTGAACTGGCTGTGTATATCAATATCGGATTTTCAGACACTTTGGGAATGTCTCTATACTAGGCAGTTTTCGGCTGTTAATAACCTCTCCTACCTACAACCCTATTCAAGAACTCCTAAGTCCCTGCTTCTGATGACTACCAAAACCACCATCAAGCAATTCGGAATGATGCTTTCCAAGCTGTTAAACCTGCTCGATTCCGAAGAACCACTACTGCTCAGAAGCGACGACGCAAACATGTCCCTATCCCACCACGTGATATGCTCATGGTATATAGAAACATGTTCATTACCAATGTTGGATGCAGTAAGAAATTACAACCTTGATGGCGAGGACCTTTCAAGGTCTTATCCTTTGACAAACATACAGAACACTACACTGTCCAGATGGATGGAGGCATGTACTGCCACAATACTGCCATTTTCCACGCCTCTGCTGTCTAGCGATTCTACCCAAATGATAACTGCAAGTTCCCTGGAAGAACCAACTCCCGACCTGCACCAATTATCATTGATAGGAAAGATGAATAGGAAGTTGAAGAAATCCGAGACCAGTGCCTTTGGCAGGGAAATGATCGTTCCTAGTCCAATGGAAAGGATACTCAACGAGCGAAAACAGCTGGGAATCACTAGAAGGACTAGAGCACGCTATGGATCTGGTAAATGAGTGGTGGAAAGACAACATGCCAAACCAATCCTTCCTCCCAACGATCAATTACATCACCATGTGCTGGACACCTACAATGCCAGAAACTGAGCGATGGCATACGGAACTCGAAACTAGAGATGGGTTTTGGGTACCATACTTTGAGTTGGAATTCGAAAGTAGCGATGATGAAAATCAAGCTATGGAGCAGGCTCTTCACAACCTTATCTGATCACCAATCACCATCCCAATACCATAACGATGCCAAACCATGTGGAACTCAATGTGAGGCTGCGACAACAGAGTGTTGGACTGTTATTGAACCGCGATGTTATCCAACTTGAAGACTACTTCGAATTCCTCCGGATAGACTACTGTCATGATTGCAACCACGCTTGGGTTGATGTACAGTGCGAATCTGATATTCATGACTACTGTGATTTGCATTTCTTTGAGTCTAAATATTTTCTTAGGATTTCTTCTTGTCCCTGGTATGACACTTATGATGAAGAATTCATAGCAGAAACTGAAGTCTTTAGTTTCTCAGACTCCACTTTTGATGATTATTAGGTTTTGTTTGTTTAAACAGTTGATTTGTTTTGGGGAATGTAACCGGTACGGGTACTCAGTTATTGGTTTTGTTTTATGTTTTGTTTTAAGTATCGCTTTGATACTTAGTTTGTTTTAAGTATCGCTTTGATACATGGTTTGTTTTATGTTTTGTTTTAAGTATCGCTTTGATACTTGGTTTGTTTTAAGTATTGTTTGATACTTGGTTTTGTTTTATGTTTTGTTTTAAGTATCGCTTTGATACTTAATTAGTTTCACCAAAGTGTATCAATTGATACCTTTGATTAGTTTCGTTCATGCTAGACAAGAACACATTTGTGTATTTAAAGACCCCTAGATTCCACGATAGAAAAGGCAGACTTCGACAGACGGTATTTCAATATACTTGGTTGAACGGTTACTTCTTTGTCCCTCAGTATATTCTCGAAGCCTCCTTTAGTTCTCAGCTCTCGCCTCCTCTCTGGAAGTGCAGGCCACCTGGCAACTATCATATCTATTACCGATAACATGACTAGCACCTTGCGACCACGTTATACATCACCCTTCATAGGATATAGTTCAGAGTAGTGCTTGTGAAGCTTACTCTTCACGAGAGACCAAATATTATCAATTGGATTGAGATCTGTTGAGTAGGCTGCAATTTCCATCAGTGTAATTCCCTGCTCTCTGAACCATCTTCTAAAAGACCAATGAGTCTTAGCATTGTCAATGATAAAAAATACCTCTTCTTCTCCATCCTTTCTCTGATATTCTCCCATATACCTAGAAGGCCATAATGATCATAAACATCCATAATTGACTTTCCAGTAACTCTACCTCTAGCAGCAGAAGGATCAGGAAAAACAGCCACAAAAAGACCCTGAGTTTGACTATAAAAACAACCAGTCATTATCTGCCTAATCCCTCTCTCCCCTCTCCTTACCTTAGGTTCAACACAATCCTTATTCCATTTCTTATTTGGGTATCTGAAAACCCATTTTCTCCTCTTTCCTTCTCTCCTTTCCACAGCTACCTCATCCCCTCACATTGCCTTCCTTCTCCACATCTGCTTTATGCAATACCGATGAGCTAATGCCCATTCCAACCTCTCTTGAGCTAGATCCTCATCTAAATCAACTCTCTCTTATGCTATCCACTTTCTAAGATGCTTTTTTTCAAGTCTTCTCCTTACTGTCCTACTAGAAACATTCGCAGCAACTTGCTCAGCAATGTCAGAATAGCTAGTATGGCAATTTCTAAAAGCTTTCTCCACCATAGCATCATCCTGTGACTTGGTAGTTTTAAGATGTCTTTCTCTATCCTTATTCTCCTTGCTCTCTTGATTTTCCTTTACAATTGTGTCTCTGACAATAGTGTAGAGGATATTAAAGTAGTGAGAAATTTGCTTATATCTTATCTGAGGCTGGTGTAATACGAGAATCCTCCTCATGGTCAACTCAGAGAGATGTGTGTGGGGAATAGGTTTTTTGGTATGACTGCAAAGAATAAAAGACATAGTTTATTGCAAAAAAGAATTGAGCAGAATGGTTTCTGCTTAGTTGACTTAGAGTAATGCTTTTAGGTACTATTAAGAGTGTAGGGTGATGAAGAGAGGTAGGTTGCCACCAATTGTTGAATCATGGTTAATTTTGTTAACGCACAATAGGTAAGATAGTTGGCAGGTAGCTAGCTCATGTAAAGATGAGGTGAGAGCTGAGAACTAAAGAAGGCTTCGAGAATATACTGAGAAAACAAAGAAGTAACCATTCAACCAAGTATATTGAAATACAGTCTGTCGAAGTCTGCCTTTTCCATCGTGGAATCTAGGGGTCTTTAAATACACAAATGTGTTCTTGTCTAGCATAAACGAAGCTAGTTAAAGATATCAAGTGATACACTTTGGTAAAACACCTTAAGGTATCAAAACAATACTTAAAACAAAACATGAAGCAAAACCAAGTATTAAACAATACTTAAAACAAAGTAAGTATCAAAGCAATCCTTAAAACAAAACATAAAACCAATACAAGTATTAAAGAATACATAAAACAAACCAAGTATCAAAGTGATAGTTGAAACAAAACATAAAACAAAGCAAATAACTGAGTGCCCATACCAGTTACACTTACTAGTCATAAACTAAATATGTATATTCGAGCCTTTCTATACAATCTCTATCTACAGAAATGAATCTTGGTTGACCTAATTAACTCTGAGTCTAAACACGTTGTCTTTGCCTAATGGCCACAGCAGCCAGTTATACTAGGCCATTGGGCTGGCCTCATAAATTACCTCATCTCTGAAGATCTTGGCTAGGGTAGATTGGAAGACAAGGAGCTCTCGCTAAGGGTTCTGAATCAGGAGATCAACTGCGGGTACAACATCATGGGAAAAATTTACGAAAGAGGAGTGGAGCCACTGAAGTTCATTGTACATGGTAGAGAATATACTTCCCTAAGAGACTCTACTGTCTCTGATGTTGATTAGAGAGTTGGAGCAGTCGGGACTATTTTTGGTGAATAAAAACATCAGCAATATGCAGTTGGAGGACACTCCTGGTGGTGAACCTAAAACAAGAAGTGAGGGAGTGTTGAACCTGTGACTCTTTATAGGGCTTCTGGAGTCTTCCAAGGGAGTGGAGGAGGCAGGAATATAGGAGGATGAGGGAGAGGGAGGCATGATATCAGAATAGAATTGTCTTATAGCCAGTATCCTAGACTAAAGAGAGAATGAAGCTTGAGAATGGAGGGTTGTAATTAGCCACACTACCTAAAGGGGAGGTATTGTGAGAATGGGGATGGAGGTAAGTCTCCAATAGAATTGAGTGAAAAGTCTTACTGTACTGAAGGAGGGGCGGTATTGGTAGTACCAAGAGGAGAAAAGCTGGTATCAGTGCAGTGTTCTCAGTTGAGAAAGTGCAGTAAAATACAGACTATATCATATGGACAGGTTGCGTAGCCAGGAAAGTACTGGTACTCGTGTATGAGAACAAGTCTGGAGCATCTCCACTACTAAGCTTGGCAGCTCTGATGACTGTGGCTTTTGGACAGGTTAACCACTGCCTGTCTCTCTCATCTAGTTTCAACCCCCTTAAGGATGCAATAGCAACTTTGCCTTAAATTCAGATTACAAATATCAATCCCACTGCCTTCTTAAATCTAATGAGAGCTGTGATAGGTTCCTTGAGTATAGTTCTTACAAGCACTCAACCAAGGGTTTTTTTTTTAGCTCTGATGTAACTCTTATTATAGTTTTTTGCAGCTATTTAATTGTAAATTTGTGATATAGTGTAAAGCAACTCACTCATAGTCCTCAAAACAGGTGAACTCAAAATTGAACTAGTCAACCATAACAGGGAATAAAAATAAAAGAAAACATCAGCGAAGAAGGCATTTAAGAGGAAAAGAGACCTGATTTTTTTTTTTTTAATAAAGTGTTATTAGAAAAGGTTGTTAGACTTTGAAAATTGCAAATTTTAGTGAGAGTAAAATGTGTGATAGAATATACCTAGGAGCAGACTGAAAAATACTGAGGAGCCAAGATGACTAAGTTGTAAAAAGAATTAATAGATATGAAGGTATAAAAATGGTATACAGCAAGAGTGACGAACGATTAAACATTCTACATAACGATACTCTCAATATGCCTCCCTTAAATGCTCAACCGAAATACTAACAAAATTTAGGAGCCTAAGACAGATATCTTAAAAAAGTAGGCAGCATTCAAGAATCACCACCAGAACCCCCTGCAGTGGTGACCCAAGTCCGATATTGGAGACCAAGTCCTGCCAGTAGGAAGACTCCACCCAGGAAGCAGAAGAATGTGCCAAATCTCAAACAGTAACATCTTCACCTAGCAAGACTTACAGAATAAATACTCTGAGGACGAATACTCAGAAGGGACTACCTAGAATAACATTATGGAGAAGGGAATATAAGAAGAAAAAGAGAATAAGACAGCGGGAGAAGCACAGAGAGAAGCACGAACTTGAGTATTGATAGGATATAGAAAGTGAAGTTAAAGAAAAGTGACCAATGGTAAAAAAAGAGATGTGAACAATAGTTCTCAAAAAAAGTATGATTATTTTCCTAGAATATGAATTAATCATAGTACTGTAAAAGAAGTTTTTACTAAATTCAATAATAATAATATATAGCTTTTTTCAATATTTGTAAGGTTCTATGCTTGAAGAAAAGAACTTCCTACAATGTCCATAATCTTGACTGCTACTTCCAAGTTGTCCACTTTATGAATTGGCAAATAAAGTATCCGAATATGCCACGAGAGACAGCAGTACAAAATACAGTAACTGGATGGGGGCAAAGCAGGAGGACAGCTGAAAATATTATTCATTAGGAAAGGTGCGGAATTAAAATAAGAACTTTTATATCCAGTTAGCATGGCAAGCATTTGAAGTGATAAAGGATGGTGAATAAACAGAGTACATTGATTGCAGTACATTAGTACTTAGAAGTAGCAGGTTGTTAGGAATACCAGAACCCGACACCTAGGAACCACTCTAAGTAGGGTAACCCCACTCGGAATCGGAATCTCTGGTCTCCAACACCCCTCTCTGGCTCCCTTACAGGGCCTGCACCTCATCACATATATTAATCTCAGTTGCGTCCTGTGACTATATTACCACAGAATTGAAGGTACTAGAATGACACCATATACGTTGTCGCCATCCGTCCGACCGGATCCTATTTGCAAGATATATGAGAGGGGATCTTCGGCTAGGTCTGGGAAGTGGAACGGAGTAATTCCGTCAACTACTCAGAGAGTTACTTGGCTTCAAAGACATGACACCTTTGGGATAGGCCGTAAGTAATGGGACGATTTCGCACAATGAGATAGTATCAAATGGTAAAGGATCTCTATTAGAGACCAATACATTTACATCCACCAGAAGAGTCTAGAACTCCAAAAGACACTATAAAAGAAGCCAACGGACTTCACAGAGTGTTACAACTGGGTTTCGGAATACATCGTAGCCATGGGATGATTCGCAATATTACAAGGGTTACCGAAACCGACTACCCAGAGAGCAACCAAGGGTTGCCGACCGAGGGATTAATTACCAATCTGGTGGAATAGTTTCCTGCAAGTTAATAGGAAGTTATCCAGAGAAAATCTATCAGTTGGGTATGGAGTTACAAAGGATCAAAGTCAGATGACCTACGATGGTTATCATGACGATCACCTTTACAGATATCGCCATGGATGAAGCTGATCATTTTATCAATGGTAAAGACAATTGGGGCCAACTCAGTTCGACTTAAGGACTAGGCCATAAGTCTAAAGACTCTGCTGATCGGGATATTACTATTGGGAACAGCACGTTTCCTAAGTAGAAATATCGTAATTACTGAAAAGGGTGTGATGGTTTTCAGGGTCCACAGGTGTTCGCACCTTGGAAGAAAACTCGATGTCACAAATTATGATTGAAGAAGTACATAGTTGTATGATAAATAGATGTAGTCCGCAAACACTCAGATGTGGAAATATAATATCGTAATGTCTTCCAAGCTTTTACACATTCACAAGCAATGGAGAAGAAGACCTTAACAATATAAAATTGTTTTTTACAATCTTCCCTAACTTTACCTATTTTACTTCCCTCCCAGTAAGTCCAAAATGAAAACGAGGTAAAGTCCAAGTCTTCCCAAACCAATCCCCCGCCACCAAAAACCAATCTCTATTAGCCTAGACAATCTTGAAATCTATCAAGTTGTCTCTGCCTAACACAGGTGAAAGTAAGTTATATTTTTTGATCTCTTTAACCTTTTGATCTTTAAACTAATATTAGATGAAATGAAATTATAGATATATTTGGAAATGGCCTTGCCAAAGCAGTAACTAAGTATTAGACTACACAAACTAGCTTGGCTGATGCTGAGCTCTATGTTTCCTGTATCTATAATGCTCTAATTGAATAGCATACTAAAGGCAAATTGAGTATCACAGTATCGACCACCATTCACTGCTTGGAAAGGCTAGACTTTGAATAGAAAGAGGTTCGTAAAGGAGTTTATATTAATGGACATAAGAATCCCGATGTCGTCTTTAATGCCAGCAGTACATTCTTCCTTAATGGAAGGATGTTGAGAAGTGTATGCCTAAATGGCTGCTATCTGGAGCTTTGGATCAAACATCATTACCACCTAGAGAGGGCATGCTGATTCCTTGTACCCATGATGAGTGTACTTTCCACTCAAATGATGGTGTACACTATTGTTGGATTCAAAAGGATAAGCACGTAATTTTCAAAAATATCAAAGGTTAAGGTCTGCTCGTTTCTGACTTTATTCTTGCATGTAATCAGCTGGAAATGGTCTCCTCTAAACTATAACTAACAGCCTTCCAATCTCACGACCTTGAACCAATGCCAAGACTTCAAATCAATCCCTAATAGAGAACTAAATGCATCAAAGTTGGTAAAGGATCTTGGTGGAAAGGGGATATCCTAATAGACCAGGTCCTCAATATCACCATTCTAATCTTTGAAGCTATATTCCCTAATACTCAGGCACCTTTTCTGTTCGACCAGGCCACCTCCCATATGGCGAATACTATAACTTAATCGCAAGGTGCTAATCACATTCGCTGGATAAGGTATGATAGTCGACAGGTGGCCAGCTCTTTCAGAGAGGAAACAAGAAATGTGATCTGAAGGGGGCTTCGGAGATGTAGTGGGAAAATAAAAAATAACTATTCAACCAAGTATATTGATAATACTATCTTTCGATGTCTGCCTTTTCTATCATAGAATCAGGTAGTTATTAAATATATAAATCTGTTCATGTCAAGCATGAACGAAACTAAACGAAGGTATCACGCGATACACTTTGGTACAACTATTTAAGTATCAAAAAAACATACTTAAAATAAAACATAAAACAAAACCAAGTATCAAAGCGATATTAAAAACAAAACAAAAAACAAAACTAATAACCAAGTATTCTTTTCAGTCTCTATCTATATTCTCCAAACAAAACAACAGTTTAAAACAAAACAAACCTACTAATCCTGAAAATTAGAGTTCTCAGAAGGCTCCAAAAACTCGTCTTCTGCTAACATCCAATTATCAGCATTCATACACCAAACACACTCAGAAATCCTAATATAACAATAAAATTTATAGAAATGAACATGAAAGTAGTTATGAATTCCAGATTTATGATCCATACTCACACATATCTTATCAAAATCTGGACAATAGTCTACCCAAAAGGAAGTCAAGTAATCTTGGTGTTGGATAACATCACAGTTTAACAACAGTTTAACAAGCTGCTATTACTGCCTTACATTAAATGCTATAGTTTGCCATTGTTAAGGGATTCAGTTGGTGATATGTAACAGGATGTAGTTATCAAGAGCTTGTTCCATGCTTTAGTTTTCATCATTGCTGCTTTCAAATTCAGATTAGAAGTATAGAACCTAAAATCCATCTCCAGCTTCTAGTTTCTGATGCCAGTACTCTGTTTCTGGCCTAGTCAGTATCCAACACATAGTAATGTAGTTGATCGTGGGAGTTAGGATATTGTCTGGTATGTTGGCTTCCCACCATTTGTTTACTATGTTTATAGTGTGCTCTAGTTCTTCTAGTGGTTTCCTGCTTTTTTTACTCCTAGAAAAACCTTTCCATTTAACTAGGAATTGATAATTCCAATGCCATAGGCAGTGGTCATGGATTTCTTCAACTTGTCATTCTTCCTTCTTATCAAGCATGATAGGAGCGGACAGGAGTAGATTCTTCTAGGGAACTTAGAGTTGTCATTAGTATGGAATCATTTGAGGGCAGAGGTATGAATTACACCAGTATCGCGGTAATGTATGTGTCCTTCTATTTAGACATTGTAGTTTTCTGTATGCTCATCAACAGATTTGATTTTGAAAGGTCCTTACTATTGAGGCTGCAGTTTCTTACTGTGTCTAACATTGGTAATAAACTTGTTTTCATAGGCCATAAGCATTTCACTGGGAGGAAGAGGAACATGCTCGCATTATTATTTCTGGGAAGTTGTCGATATTCGGACTCCTACAGGTTTAACATCTTGGAAAGGATAATTCTGGATCGCTTGGTGGTAGTTTCTGTGATCATCTGAGGTGGGGATAGAGGAGTTCTTGAAGAGAGTTGTAGGTTAGAGAGGGTATTGCCAACCGAAGATTGCCTTGCATGGAGACATAGCAAGAGTATCTGAGTATCCTACATTGATGTAAGCAGCAATCTCGATAAGAGCAAGTTCCCATTATATTTGTTGGTCATAGATCATATTTCATGTGCCAGATTTAGTTTCAAAGATTTGGCCGTTCTACTTGGCTA
>NW_003298986.1:308830-311095 GCF_000151645.1 Tuber melanosporum
TGCCCAAAAGTAGAGGGTGGCCAGTATGTGGTTGATTCTAAGAGAGGTCAAATTCTGCTTCCACAATCTAGATGACAAATGGGTGTCAGTATTTCTGACAATAGATAAAGAGTATCTATGAGGGGTAAATAGGTATCATTAGAGGTTGTTCAAGGTGTCCTTTGAGGAGTTGGTAATCTTCATTGGTATGAGCCATGTATATCCTAAGAAGTGATCCACAGCTACCAATATGGAATCACAACTAGTAGATTTGTTGAATGGCTCAGCGAAATCGATAGCAAAGGATTCAAATATTTCTCAGAATAATAGAAGTGTTTGGGCTTCTTCTTCAATTGGATGGATTTGCTCCTTATTTACCTGGCAGAGCTCATATTATTCGACAAAATCTTGCAAGTCCTTTCTCATTTTAGGCTAGTAAACATATTCTGAAGCATAGAAGAGGTTCGGTCTGTACTGTGGTGTCCTTTGTTGTGGATTTTGGTAATGAGATATTCTCTGCTAGACATTCCATTGAATATGTGGGCTTTCAGAATATATAGGCAATGTTCACCTAGCAAGTACTTGTGTAAGCCATTCTGTTAGATATGTTGTATGTGGCAAGACCATCATGCTTGGTGCTCTCCATAGCTTTCAAAGAGACTGGGTCATAGCAGTATCCTACTATTATTTAGTTTCAGAAAAATGAGGTTAACTCATCCAAGGTTGATCTGACATCTCATTAATCCTCAATGAGAGATCCTCTCTTCAGTTCGATAGGTTCTTCTTCTTGTTTGAAAGTTTTGTACAGCTGTCACCAGTGTTCAGAAATTATTGGTTGTATGACAGAAATGATAGTTTTATTATTATATACTCATGAGAATCTGCCAAATAGTTATTGTGAATGAATTGGGGAGGAGAGGATGGAGGAGCTGATTGCAGAGTATTTAGGTAGGAGATTGCATCCAGGTAGGAGGCTGCTTCTTCTAATACTTTGAGGTCTTGGTAACTCCTTGGAGTACAGGTTTCGAAGGTAATGGGTAGTTGGGCTTCAACATCAACAGCATCGATCATTCTTTATTTTTTAGCGGTATAATATGGTCGCTAGGATTTGTTGCCAAATTTCATCTAGGTTTGGTGAAAGTGACAGTCATTAAGGTAATAATTGGATCAATAGAGGGTGCTTTGTCCAAGCTCGTAAGGAGGTATACTGCAGAGAGTACAATTATTTTTTCATTCATTATCGTTATTCTTTCCTCTTTTTGTTCCAGCAGCCCTATACATATTACAGGAGAAAGAAGCAGAGGGAGGAGCTATACTGGAGGTGGCCAATACTTGTTCTTGTTCATAGGAGGTGTCATTTGAACTGTCTTTGCTTTGTCTAGTATGATTATAGACAAGTCAGGATTCTGGGAATGTTAGGCTTTCATAGATATTAGACAGAGCATCAGCTAAATAGTTGGTTCTTCCAGGTGTGTAGATAATTTTTATATCATATTTGTTGATTTCTCCTATCCATTGCATTTTTCTTCATCCAGCAATCTTGTCGGTTTTCAGATTAGTGAAGGGCTGGTGGTTGATAATAATGATGAAGGTGTTGTCCATTAGGATATGGTTGAAAGCGGCAAGAGCATCAATCACTGCAGTGGCTTCCTTGTCTGTAGTTCTATAGTTTATTTGTGAATTAGTAAATTTCCTGCTGTATAATGCTGTTGGTCTTGCTGATTCATATGAAGGTCCTTGTCCCACCCATGCTCCAATTCTAACATCCAGTATATTAGTAATCAGCCATATTAGTTTCGGTTTACTGTAGCTGATGGGCCATATAACGTTAATATTTTTAATTAACTCCTTAATGTTGTAAAAAACCTGGTTATGAGTAGGGATCTAAATGAATTCTGCATTGCCTGTGAGGTCTGTGAGTAGAGTGGTAATAGTGGCGTGGTATGACAGGAACTGGGAGATGTAATAGATAAGACCTAGGAACCACATAAGCTCCTTTTAGTTATGGGGAGTTGTCTATTCGGTTAAACAAGATATTCTTCCTGAAGTAGCAAGTATTCCTTCATTCTCTATGACATGTCCTAGGATGTCGTAACTGTCAACAAATAGTACAAACATGTTTTTGCTAGTGTAGAATTTGGCTTCTCTTAATTTAGTACAGAATAAACCAATATGGTATGTGTGTTCTTTCTCTGTATTGGAGTAGATGATAATATTATCAATATGTACTCATTCAAAATGGTAATGAGAGACTAATTTGGTCGAAGGGAGACGCTACCCGTTATA